>NW_019173030.1:0-245711 GCF_001831195.1 Colletotrichum orchidophilum
TGAAGGCTTGGCCGCAGCCGCCTGTTCAATCGGGGAAAACAACCGGTTAGCCTGGAAGGAATGACGTTTTGGAATCTCAAACGGTGGTACACGGGCGAGGCGAGGGGGCTGGGAGCGATCGATGGCGCGGGGCGGGGGGGGGGGGGGAGGAGGGGGGGGGGGGAAGGGGGGGGGGGTGGTGGAGGGAGGGGGGTGGGGGGTGGGGGGGGGGGGGGGGGGGGGGGGGGGGGGGGGGGGGGGGGGGGGGGGGGGGGGGGTGGGGGGGGGGGTTTGTGGGGGGGGGGGGGGGGGGGGGGGGGGGGTTACAACAGAGGCTCGAAGTCCCACCTTCGACCCCATGCTATTCTCCAGGTCATGTTCCTGGATGCCGGAAGAGAGTCGAGATATTGCCCACAAGTCTTCTTCCACGCCCGAGCACCACCTTGAAATACGAGGGAGGAACGAAGACCGAGGGAGAGAGGACGGGGCAGAAGGAGAGCCCAACAGGCAGCAAGTAAAGTCCAGACTTACTGGATGAAGCCAAGATCAGAGTTCGCGAAACCTAGCTAATACTTCATGAACCTTGCTGCACAACATACAAAAGTACTCCCTCGGTCACCCGCATATATAGCGTCAAGAGAGACATTGACCAGGAACTAGGATGATTCCGTTACATAGGCTACGACCCTCCGGTATGACTCTTGGGTTGCGGCTGGGATGCCCAACCTTCGACGTTCTCTCGCCAGCCGTCATTTAGGTTCTGAGGAGCAATGCAGTCCGCAAGGCAACACGAGGGGCCAGAGAGTCCAGTACCATTTTCTCCATTGTCTAGCTATTTGCCATCGTCGTCCCCGGGTTTGCTCAAATAATCTAGTTCCAGTGGCTGTTGGTCCATCTCGAGTCTGTAACTTGCCACAACGTGGCTGAGCCTCGCGCTGTGAGGGTCTTCTCCCAACTAAAAAACAAAATACAAGTTCTGTTGTGTCGAGCGTGAGCTCTTACATGTACCCTCTTCTAAAAATTCCATCGCACGTAAATCAAAACAGTATGCCTTTCCCGTATCACACCTCCCTCCACCTGGCCGCGGCTCGGCCTTCGCTAGAGCGCATTTGCTGGCTCTCGAGTACTCCTAGCGGTGTCCGTGGCTTCAATCTGGGGTATCCGTTGCCGGGCGGCAAGCAGAAAGAGTCCATCCGGAAGTTTGGATTTCTTCAGTGAAAGAAGCTCTCCGCAACACACGAGTCCCTGGTGATAGCATGATGGTTCCTCGGCGACATACAACGTCCACAATTTAGGGGATCGAGCCGTAGTCGAATAACTCAATGCGCTTGCATTGAGAGCTGGTAGTAATCTGTGACTGGACTAGTCAAAGTTCTGCAATCGAGGACGGGTCAGTGGGATTCTTTTTTATCCACGGTGAAAAGGGGGCTTTTACGGACCAAAGTAATTTTTTCATCCAGCCTGGACAAAGTTCCGATGGAAGGGCACCTTGGAGTCCATGGGTTGAGCAGAGTTCAGGTTGTGCGCGATCTTGCCCATGGCGGACAACAGGTTGTGGGCATCCTTGACGAGCTGCAAGTTCTTCATGTCCTCAGGCTGGGTGATGTCACGAACAATGTTCTCCAGAGCCTGGCGGTGGGACATCCACTCCTCGATGAGAGGCTTGGACGACAGCTCCTCCTTGACAGCAGCCTCCACAACGGCCGCCTTGGCAGTGACCTTGCGGGAAGGCGGTGCGGGTCCGATGACGGCGGCCTTGGGCGCATCCTTGCGCTTGCGGCCCTTGGAGCTCTGCTGGCCGTTGCTAGTGCTGGTAGGGGATCCAGGGATGCCGTTGTCATTGTGAACACGGCGCATGTGATCTTTGAGGTTCCATTGACGGGGGAATCCGTTGCCGGGCATGGCGCGGTCGCATCCCTCATAGGAGCACAGGAAGGGCTTGTCGCCGTGGCCGTGCATAGCATGAGCCTCTCGCTCGTGGCGAAGCAGGCAGGCAGTCGAGGAGAAACGGGCGTTCTCGCACGAGTCAATCTTACAACGGTAGGGCTTCAAGTGGGAGTCCACGAACTTGCTGCACAAGGAGGGGAAAGTTAGTCGCGCGGGAGGGGATTGGCCGAGGACGAAAGGCGACTTACTCGTAGTTGCACTTGAGCTTCTCGGGTTTGTGGTTGCAGCTGGCGTCTCCGGACCATGGGCAGTGGAACAAGCCATCGGCTTTCGGGGTCGCATTCTTGTACAGGGGGTGGTCCCGGGCAGTGTCGCCCTCATTGGTAGGCCGACGGTTAGGGAAAGCGGGGGGGAGCGCGGCATCGCCGACAATGGTGAGGACGCTTCCAGCGAGCTCGTCGGTCATGAACTTCCCGTTGGCGCTGTACAAAAGTGTCGCGTCAGAGGCTGACTCTAGGCTAGAGCAGCTAATCTGAGGAACATACCTTGGAGACTGGCTTTGAATAATGGGGGAGACGTGCTCCGAGTGTGACGGCGAAGACATGAGGGGGGCAGTGAGCCACGAATCTTCGGTGCTTCCGGCCGGCGAAGACAGGTGAGACTCCGCAGGGCTGAAAGAGTTCCAGGAGGCAGAAGGTGAGTGTGCACCCAGGCTCGAGTCCGGGTCAAGCTGCATCTGAGCAGGCACGACGTGCACGTTCAGTTCGCCTGAAGGCAGGCCATCGGGCATCATGCCAAGTTCCATGGAGTTAAACCATTGAGACGAGACGGCGCTCGTATCCGTGTCCAGGAAGTAAGGGTTCACGTCCATAATTTGGGCGCTGGGTTGAGATCCGTAGACTGTGGCATTACCTGTGATGTCCATGGTGGACAGCTGAGCAGAGACTTGAGCTGACGCAGCAGCAGTCATTCTGGGTCGAGCCTTGGGAGATGTGACCTTGGAAATCCGGTGCTTGCGGCTCCCGGCTGAGCTGCGCGAAGTTCCTCTCCGCATGGGCTCACCACCCACCGGTGCGGGAGCAGTCCACTTGCTCTGCAGGTCCTCGGTAATTTGGCCCTGTCCTCTGGGCGTGATGTGGCCATCAACTTGGAAAGAATAGTCCTCGGAATCTCCCGGGTGGGCAGATCCATTGTCTGAGAAGTCTTGAAAGTTCTGTGCACCTTCTCCTGTCGTTTCCCACGAACCACTCAATGGGTCCGATGGTCCTGTTTGAGAAGAAAAGGAAAAAATTCCTGAAGGCACCATTTGTGCGTGGAAGAAGCTATAGTCACTGAGAAAGGGTGGGGTTAGTGTGCTGTTTCCCACTATTCAGACGTGCAATTCAAAACAGAACAAAAAAACAAAAATACGTCTCAGCATGACACAACTTTGTTCCTGTAGTGCAAGCATGTTAGCCAAATGTCTGTATACCTCGCAGGTTCAGGGTTTTGAGTTGACAGACCAAGCGAGCGCAGATCATGTAGATCTTTCCAGGAGAGTCCGTGTAGAAGGGATCGGTCCAGTCGAATTCCACGATTCAGACGTGAAGCTACGGGTCCTTGTTACAGTGGAGATATGCTTTCAAAGTCCTTGGAATGACCAGTCGAAATGAGTATAGGCCTGTGGGCTTAAGTCCGTTTTTTGTAATGCGGAGACCTTTCAATGGGTTGTTGTCCGAAGCTGGTTGCGTGCGTGCGAGATGCGTAGTTGTACGGGGCTTTGACGGTCGTTTGATGAATCCATGTGTCGAAGAATACCGGGTGTCGATGATGAATAAGTTCCCATGAAGCAGCTAAGTCCTCTCCCCCGGGAAGTGCTGGTGTCCAGTGGCAGACCGGGTAATCCTCAAGCCGTGGCAGTAAATCGAAGCAAATGGTAATCCATGAAACGTCAACAGACGACAATGACACGGGCCGGTACATTGTGACAATCCCGGAGTCCATTGGCGACCGGTTAGCTAGTGCAAGCCTGAATTAAGCCAGCAACCTAGCAGTGAACTCGGTTTGGCTTGTCAAATTGTCGTTTGATAGGTGTCCGGAATAGTCCATCCAAATGCGAAGCTGGGGTCAGCCTCAGGCCTCGGGCGAGACGTGCATGAGTTCCAGTAGATCAATCCTTCTCAATCCAGTGGTATAAGATTCCGGGCAAAATCCAGGTTTGGTGTATTGTGATGTCCAGGTTGTTGATCGTCCAATCTGCTCTTGTTGGGCCATACTCACCGCGCAAAATGTAGTGTCATATATTGTTGATGACCGCGTCTGGTTCGACGGGCAAGAAGCGAAGCCTCTGCACAACGGTCTCCTGTGTCCAGCGGAAAGCAAGATGATCCTTGTGAAACAACTCCAGGCAAGTGTCCTGGTAAGTAAACAGTCCGATGGGGGAAGTCCTTGGGTCGACGTATCCTTGGAATGGGGCCTCCATGGCCGAAGAGATCTGGTTGGTAGAGACGCGAAAAAACTGTACAGGCTTGCGATACATTACAGGAAATAAAAACGAACCACCCTGGGAACACAGAAAGAAAAGACAATACCTAGAAGGTGTGTGGACTTCGTCCAAATCAAGAGAATTGTAGCCAGGCATATCCGGGCGTGGAACAACAAGGGCAGTCATTGATTCCTCGGGTCGTGTAGTCATGCAAGTCCAGGGCAATGTGGTTCAACTCGGCTGAGTTGTGTCGTGTGAAGATACCAAAGAAAACAGCAAACACAGCGGATCACTTGTTTGCGACGTTCCTTGGGAATGCTTTGGTCGAGATGGTGTCGAGTAGGAAAAATCCTTGGGTGGCAAGATGCGGAAGATCTTTTTTTTGATCTTCTTTCTTAGTCCGGTGTGTGTGAGGGTTGGAGGGATGTAGGCGGGTAGAAGAAGAAAGACAGAATTTGCGCTTGTTGCTTATTGGGTTGCCAGAGGATCAGCGGTGCAGAATGCAGGAAAAGTTGGGTAAGAATGATGATTTGGATTGGGCTGAAAGAATAAGAAGAGGAACAGGCGTCGGGCAGGGACAGAGGGGGTCAGCGGGTTTTAATGTTGCAGGACGAAGCCATGTCTCTGGTGGCATTTGCACAAACGAGCGAACGAGATGAGGTCTGCGAGGGGGGCACCCAAGGGGCTGCGGCCTGCGGGCATGGCAGACTCGGGAGGGGAGGATTGGGGGTGGAGCTCTCTACCACGTCGACATGCGTGGCCCCCCCTGCCCTTCCCTGCTGGCCAGAAACAACCCCTGTTCCGAAGCATTGGCGCCCTTGAATCTGCAGGATAGGGTGGGATGGGTGCCAGGCCAAGGCAATAGCAATCACGTCTTGGAATATCCTGTCCACCACTCATTTCCAAGCCCGTCCAGTCTCATCTCTTTACGTTGTGTCGTGTGCAGCTGCTGGCCAGAGTGTCTGGACTCCCGGCAGCGTCTTCTGAGCTTCTGGATGCATGTCGGCCGGCTGGCTTGGAAACAGACGTGCGTCCGCACGCCGGCCTTGTCGTATCAATATGCGCCGTGGTGTTGGCCGTCACAGAAAGACCGCAGGACGCTCGAGCTAACACACGGCGCTAGCCAGCTGGCCTCATTCTGTCTGCGCCTGTCATAGGCCCGTACCGAGCGAGGTTGGCGGTGACTAGCCTTGCTTCCTTGATTTTCTTGACTTGGACTTGGGTCCCGGGTGGATACCGATAAAGTCGTCAACCTATCGCGCTGTCAGCATTCCGTCCGCTGCGGCAGCGTGGAGGGATCATGGCTGCACCAACAACGCATCTGTGCAGAACCCTCGAGCGTCCCGGCGGTAGAAGAGCAGGGCCAGCAGGCCAGAAGAGGGAGAGAAAAGAAACAAGGCTGCCCAGCTCGTCGACTCGCAGCGGGTCGACGGCTTGATGCTTGCTTTCCGGGACCCTTCATCTTCCCATCCATTCGCACCATGCGCGGAACCTGCTCGTCCCAACCATCAACATGTTGCCCCCATTCCGGCTCTTCCTTGACCTTCCCCCTTTTCCTCCTCGCACAGACGTGACAGCGCTCCCGTAACTCGTTTCCAGCAGGCGTCTCGACCATCAAAGTCATGGCGCCATCTTGAACCAAATGTTTTGATGCGCATCAATTTTCGACGCCCGCCGAGGTGGCATCGATGCCGTCGGCTAGAGAAAGTCAGGCAATAGACGGAGCGAGAGAAAAGGCGCACACAGCAGACAGGTGTTGCAGCACAGCCGAGCATCGGGAACTGCGGGAGGCCGGCCTGTTAGTCCGCCAGTCCGTAGACCTCATGTTTCTCTACCTCCTGGTCGTCGGCTGCTTGATTGGTGTAAGTCTGCCGCCGGCTCACGCGTTGATGAAGCAGAGACGGTGGTTGGCGGGCCGCAGTGCCTGACACACACCGGCCGACTGTCTCCGTCTCAACTTGCACAATCCGCCAGCAGCTATTTTGGCGTGTTCGATGCTCACTGGCTCGGGTCGCCGTCAGTCGGCCATACACAACAAGCAGCCACGCAGTGCCATCACGCCCGCAAGACATTCAAACGCGCTTCGCGATGTGGTTTTTCAGTCACTATCCGTACCGACTGGTCAGCTTTTGGCGGAAGCGGTCCTCGCCAACCATTTGCGACTCCTTTCATGATGCTGCATCGTGATGCATGAGTAACGTGCAGCGTGTGGCCTTGTGATCGCTTGACAACATGGTCCAACTTGTCATGCTGGTCGTATCATGGAGCGCCGCGGCGGCATGTTGAGTAGTCGATGCGATCCACCGGCGTTCGACTCGATCACCAGCAATCGCTCCACGCCGTCTTGCTTCGTTGTCCGAATTCATGTTTAGTTTGCATAGCAGTTTCAGTCCCCACCTCGGTCTCTTTTGACACCGAAAAGCTGGAGATGGGGAAGCCGTTTGGTCTTGACTTTGAGGCCAGCATGAGGATGAGACGCGGGGAACCACTCGTGTGTGGCAGTTCAATGCGAGATGGCTGATGAGCTGACGTTGACATGGGATACGGGACGAGGGGGAAGTGAGAAACGTGAGACGGGGGCGCCCGTTGTCGAGCGGAGAGCATGGACGATGGGATGGAAATGGCCTTTGCGATGCCGCGATGGACGCAGACAACGAGACCCTGAGCTTGAGGTCGAGATCGAGGGCAAGTGCAAGGTTCTTGCCTTTTGTCTAAGAGGGGTTTTTCTTAGGTAAGGCAGAGGGAAGGACAAGACACGGCGTTAGCAGAGCTGGCAGGTACGATACGCCAAGCGGAAACAGCGCCGTCCAGAATTGTCTACAAGGCCCCGTCGGCTAAACAAACAACGGCCCCTCAGCTTGACGCAAGCCACCCGCAGCCTCAGACCAGCGCCATGGCTTCCACATTCCCGCCTTCAACCCGATGGGCTGCTTTAGCCTTTGGTATCTGGCAACGCTTTTGCCTATTTATCACGGAGTACTATAACTACGTTGTGGATGACAGCTGGATTGTATTTATACACATCCTCTCTCACATTCGCTCTTTGAGCATTCTGTGAGCATTTGCATCCGCGGACTGTCTTTCTCTTACACGTGAATATCCCCGACGTTGAGGCACGACGATCATTCGATCAATACCCGTATCCACTGCTGACCCATCCGTGCCGGCAGAGTTCCCGTTCGGCAGCTTCCATTCCCCATCGAGCCCGGTCACGAGTGGGATACTCTTACTCGACCCATCCCTGTCGTCTCTTTCCACACCATTGAACTCTGCTGCGCTCGTCCCTCGGTAAATGCTGCCGGATCGAAAACCCTCCTTAAACACAGCGTGAGGCAATTGGCAATCATGTCGATCTTGCCCCGGCGGTCTTCGCCGACACGAACGGGAAATCAAGAGGCACACGTCTGTGGATCTTTTCTTCAGCTGCTAGTCTAGTTTTTACAGTGAGAAAAACCATGTTTCGGATATGAAGTCGCCCGTCTGCGCTATAACAAACTGGGAAACGCATCGCATTATCCCCCTACCAACATCGCCGATCCAAATCTCGGTGTGCCAGCTTTCTGACTCAGAGCCGGCCACCGAGAACTTGACACCGGATCTCGACAAAACGTTGCTCCGTCATGGACGACGGTAATGTCGTGTGTACATGAGCACCTCTCCAACTTTTTAACTACGCACAGATTGTCTTGGGCCCTTGATACGGGGCTGCAAATTGGAGGGAAAAGAACATTTCGATTCGGAAGCTGGAACATCTTCTCGCCGCGTTGACATGAATTTTCAGCCACCCACGCCGTGGGTACGATGCGTACAACCCTGGCGACGCAAGACGGCTGCGTCCCAGATATCTTGCAGTCTTCCCTCGGCATCTGAGCCTTCGGTCCAGGCGACTTCCGCCAGTACTGCCTTCGCATCATGCCAGCTGTTGAGCTGCAACACGTCGCTGGCCAAGCTCAGTTTCGCAGCATAAATCGCCCTCCACCTCGCAAGTTGTTCTATGCCCGTTGTGGTAATCGGTCTACCTGTGTAAGCCACGGCTGCTCCAAATAGGACGCTCCAGAACCATAAGCTGCGACTGAAACTTCCTGCAATCATTTCCTCCTCCTTGTCACAGACATCGTCAATGAGCTGTTCTAGCAGCCACACGGTCAGAACGCAGTCCATTTCGCTATCGTTGACCGCCATGAAGAGGTAGAAAAAGGTGGCGATGTAGCTCGCCCTGCTGCTCTTTGGATCACCATTGAGCATTGTGGCTATGTTGCGCTCTGGATCGAACCCACGAGAAAGCTCCCAGTTTAGATGCTTGGTGTAGTCCTGCCAGAGCCTGTCTGTGGGTGTCTCGTCGCCTTCCCACCAACCGTATCTCGGTGCTTGCCGCGGCGGGAGACTTTCCATATCCCAAAGTGAAGTGAACAGCAAGGCAATGATACTGGGCTGAAAATCGGCACTGATGGCATCGTGAATCACGTTCACTTCCCCTAGACGCAGGCGATCGCCAGCCCTATCAGATTGTAAGTTAACAGACCAACGTCACATGTTGACTGGGAGAGGCCACTCACATCTGTAGCATCTGTTGCGCCAGGTTCGATCTCATCAAGTTGTAACCGTTCTTCCGGAGGGTCAATCTGTGAAGACCGCGCAAATGCTTAGACGAGGCATCCAGATCACCAACCGCCCCCTGCATGTGTGATTAGCACGTAGAACGTAACACTTTAGGTGGTGGTATGGCATTATACCTCAGTGAGTGCCAGGCTAGCTATAGCGAAGATAGCCGTGTCGCTGACAGTGTCATCAGACTCGGAAAGTTGGTGCTTTGCGAATTCGTAGGCGGCTGCCTTATGATAGAGAAATGGCACCTTGACGTGTTCGAGGGATCCAGTGACCCACGCCCATTGACAAGCCGCGACGACTAGACACCCGTGGAGCAAGCCCGGATGCAAAAGTGTCCTCTGTACGCTTTCTGACGTTAGTCTGGCGATGTGCTTGATTGAGGAAAACGAAACCATACCTGCATAGGTTCTGGCCTCTTTCTACTGGAGTCTGGCCTCTGACGTAAAAGGTAGTGACTGAAATTTTTGTCAGTCGAGGGATCTCAGTGCCAAGCTAGACCGCTTACACTGGTGCCAAAGCCATTGCGACATTGCCGACATCTGATAGTCGCACGAGAAGCCGGCAAATGGCTGGTTCGACACGACATTGGTAATGAGGAAGGTTTCCTCGGCCGGAACAACGGCTGGCTCGGACCTCAAGCGGGACTCGGATCGGGACTCTTGGTCAGGTTCTACTTCATGATAAATGCAGTCCTTACCGGTCTGCAGGCAGTTCGTGCTGGAGCTGATGTTAGGTAATCATTCCACAGGAGGAAATGGTGCTCAATCGGTCCTACACGGACAGGACCTCCAGTGTGACAAGGGGCAGTTGAGGAGGGCATAGAGACAGAGAGAAAGAGACAGACGCATACCACAAAGGCTTCCGCTCGTCGCATCGTACATGACGCTGCTTACACGTCGAACAGCCATTCTTGCTGCGACGGTGGAATTTGCGTATTCGGTCCTTGGGCGGTGCCATATCAATTCAGCCCCCCTCGGTGTCAATGATTCTCCACACAATCCCGGGGCGTGAAGCGGCGCCGATTGACCATGCTTGGTGGGACTGCGTCTATGCGGACCAGAGCGAGATTGATCTTGCAGTTGCATGAGATCCTGGGGAAGGCTCTGGGCAAAAACGGGACAACATAGAGGTGACAGGCAGGAGGTTGAAGATGAGAGAAGAGACACACGTGGTTGGCGAGTTAGAAATCCGTGGTTCCCTCATGTTTAATCAGCCTCTTCAACCGTCTTGACGAAAAGGTTGGTGATGTTGATGGTGATTGGAAGTTGCTACACGAGAGGTGCATGATGACATGACCAATAGAAACCAAAGGATGCCATTTAGTGGGTCAAGGAAGTGTCCTGTCCAGCCCCGCCAAGCCCCTGGGTTCTTGGTCCGTCTTGCCGTTGTTTCTCCGGCCACTGAGGTTGTGCTCGAGAGCCTCGGAAGTGGCAATCGACCAGCAAGCAGCACGGAATGGCAAGCGCCGACGTGGGTTCCTACTCCTCCTCACAACACCAGGCAACACAACGTGACCTTGACCGTGCCCTTCCTTCAACCACACTTCCTCCTCGCCAGCTACGGGAGACAAAGAGACAAAGAGAAGATTCCAGAAAGCAACATACCTTGCGCTAAGAAGGCATGAACCAATCTGCCATTCAGAAGTGTCGTCTTTAGCGTGGAGCGTCAACCCTGTCAGTCTTTGAATCATCCTCGCAACCTAATCAAGCTGGTGTTGTTCCCATCGACAAGACCGCACGTTCGAAAATGCTCCCATGGACGGACCCCTCTTCCATCGGAACGGCCGTGGCAATCGTGGCAGTGTTTGAGCCGACCAGGAACCGGTGACGGGTCTCTCGATGGAACTCGATCTCGAGCCGTTATCCCGGAAAACGGGGTCGAAGCATCGACCCGAGGACGCGAAGACGCCTTGACAACTCGGTGGACGCAGCCGGCCATGCCCCTCCGAATCGCCAGATTTGAAGTGGGGCGTACCGGTTGTGATTTCGGCCATGTCATGCGCATTTCGCTCCGTCATGCGCAACATCCCGGCCTTCTCAATGCCCGGAAACATGGGAAGCCCAAGATTCTTTACTCCTGCGTTTCGGCCAACTTTCACGATCTGGTCCACTCCAGAAAGACATCGTCTCAATGAGGCATGCGAAACAGCACAGAACCCCCCCCGCCCCTACACAGTCTGTCTCAATGCGCTGCCGGAACGACAAATGTCGGCGTACACGGTACGCAGACAGATATAGACAGACGAACGACGCGTATTCCCCCAAATCCCACAGCGCGTGCACATGGCACGACGTAGAGCTGCCGTTGCCAGTACACGCACATACCTGTCAAAGATGACCGGAGCCCGATACGTCTGTTACGAAAATGCCAACAAACAGCCAACGTCACCCATGTCCTTTTTTTTTTTTTTTTTTTTTTTTTTTTCTTTTTTCTCCCCCACTTTCCCCCCCAAACCCCAGGTTCTCGGCTACCCCCTCCCCCCCCTCCCCCTCCCCCCCCCTGCCTCTTTTTTTTTTTTTTTTTTTTTTTTTGGCGATTTGATCGTCCCGCAGTATCCCCGCAAAGCACGAGGTATCGGCTGACAGCTCATCAATGGACGAAATAGCCAGCCTGCCCCCCTCCTCCCCTCGGCAATTTATGTCTCGTTTCGACTACCTTTGGCTGCACCCCGAGATCGATCAATCTGTTCAGGACATATCATGCAAAGAGATTGCGGCGATCGTCCGACCATCACTGCTCACCCTTGGTTTCGGGACAGTCAAGCTCGAATCGTTGATGTTATCGAAAAACAACCCAGGATACTGGGGTTAACCGAGGCGCACGTCATCCCGCTTGACTGGCGATGGAAGTCGATGGCGATGGGCTAGTCACCCGCAGCCAGCCGAACGACCAGCCTTGAAGCCTCAGGGGTGCACGCCATTGGCGCTGGCGGGGCCCAGACGCTTCCGCCCAAATCTTGTCCATCCCCAGCAACATCTTCCTGGAACCATGAGCCTTTCATTGCTTCAATATCGCCGTGACCAGCTTCACGTCGCTACATCGAGGTCACACATACTATTCGCCCGTTTCCGCGAATCATTAAGATCCTCAAGGTCACCGATCTGGCCATGCTCAAGGAGCAGAAAACCCCGGCACTTAACGGAGCGAGACACCACGAGCGTGACAACGGAGGACGTCTACGAATGCTCTACATGATTGGCTGGCTGGCTGTCTGGTCGTCAGCCCTTTCGAACAGTGCCACTCTGGGGGTTATTCGGGATGGAGGGTTCCTGATTCAATGATGCACAAAAGCAACTTCGACTTTCCAGGTGGGCATCAAGGCATGGTTGGGCACGCACATTTCGCACGTAGCGCGCGTCCCCTCATCGTATCGGCCGTCAGTGTTTGCTTGTCCAATTTGTGCCCAACCCGGCCTGTTGTCACCGCTTCTTCTCCCGCTAGGTACAACCCTGCACAAATCATCCCATCCGGTACCGAAAAGCTACTCCGACCTTTCGGGCAACAATCCTCCAGCCCAGCAAAGGAAAAGTTTCTGTCACAGCCCAATCGGTGCCCTACTCTACACAACTGGCTCCGTCCTCCGTCAAGAGTTGGCACATCCAATGGCTCCCACGCGTGAGCCTACACAGGCCGGCCATAAGATTGGTCTTCCTTCTGGGGTATTCCTTGACTGAGGGGCCAACTGTCCAAAAAAAAAAAAAAAAAAATCGACCTGGCATCGCGCAAAAACAGAGGGGACAGGAAGGGCACCATCAATCGAAGGGCACGCTGATCCCCCTCGTCACTCGCGTGTCGTCACGATCCACGCCGCGTACCAGGCTCGACAAGCTAGGGATGGGTACCAACTTGTCCTGGGGCGCCCACCATCGACCAATTTATTCCAGGACGCCCGACAGATGAACCTTCTGGACTACAGCGCTTGGCAGTCACGTATCCTCCAGCCCATGCGGCAGCCGTCCCGCTTGAAACCAAAGACGTCTCCGCGGTGTTGGTCATTGGGGCGAATGCAAATCTTTACTCGAGTCTCGCTGGCCTGCGTCTGTCCTGGTCCCTGTCTTCCCTTCGCCTCGACTTCCCAACGGACCACATCTTTCTGCTGTCTTGACCGGGATCAACCATTGTTGCCGCTCCAGTACAACGCCCCACGAGGAAGGACATCGCAAGCAGACATAAATGCCTCCATTCCGAACTTAATCATCCACTGTCAGGATCCTGCCCGCTTCCCCATCCTCGTCCATCCCAGGAGCTTGTTGGTTTCTTCTTTCCCGTTTTGCGCCAGCAAGATCAGACATCTCCCACTAACCCCTAGTGTCTTTCACGTCAAGCCATTCCCGATCGTCTTATAAGTCATTTAAGGTGTCTTCGTGGAGACTGGTCGTTTCTTGGACCGATCACCTGCTTACCCCCCAACACGCACACACCGCCCTTGCAACGACCCGGAGTTCTTCAAGGGTCCCATCCTGGAACAAGACCATTTTTGTTATCGTGGATTCCCTTGTGTATGAAGAGACATCTTGCCGCATTTTCCCAGGAATACTTGGCCGAAGATCACGGCCCAAGGGACCCTTTTTGGACACCCAGGGCTGACCTGCCCGCCCAAGGACTATTCATATTTCACGTGGCTTCCATCTCTGGACACTTTGGATACCTTCAAAGTTTTTACTGCCTGATTTTCTTTTCTCTCTACCGTTATGCCCCCGGAAGATATGGCCCAGCCGGATTTTGCCTACAGACCATCAGCCATGTCCAACGGACCGTGGAACTCGACGCGGAGGTACGGACCGCTCTCCTTATTTCCAAACACCCAAGGGAGGGTTGACTGACCGTTGAGAAAAGTTCAATGTACAACGATACATTCCCGCCTGCCGGAGGATTCGATACCAACTACTACCGTTCATCGAGGTAAGAGCCAGACGTCATTGTTTATGATGTTTTTCCACAAAGGAGCAAGCCAGTAACACCGTCCCTTTCAAGCGTGTCCACATACTCCCCAGGAGCTAGTAACTACAACCTGCCGATCGGGACCAATCCTCATGCTGTTGCCGCCGCCGCCCCGGCGTACGGATCGCGACCAGCTTCTGGTACGTACGGCACCAGTGGTGCCGCCGGCTATGGGTCGTACAAGAGTACGAATTCCCAGTCATGGGACCAACAGGAAAGATACTCCCCAACGGACTCGGTCGACGATATTATTGCATCTCCGAACCTGTCTGATTATTCCCTCGAGAACGGGGCCAGCGCCACCCCTCCGAGTAAAAGCAAGGTGAATGGCAAGGGCCGGCCACAACGACGACCTTCTAACCGCGACGAATTCGACGGTCCGCATCAGTTTCTCGCTCGCCCGCCGCCAGAGTACATCGCTATGCAAGAACGCGAACTGCCTCATCTCCCCACCAATCTCCACGTCCAAGAGCAGGACTTGGTCCTCACCCAGGTCAACGACAGGCTCTCGCAGTGTGCATACGATTTTGTGGCGAAGTACCAGTTCCCTATTCCTTTGACACAAGACATGCGACCTGTTGAGCGACCCCAGGACCGGGAATGGACAGAATGGGTCTACCTCTTGAAGCGTCTAGCAACGAAGCGCCGCATCCCAGCGCGGGTACTCTACAATGGCCAAATTAAGCAGTTCGTCACGATCCTGGAGAACTCACTGGAAATGCGGCATGCGGCCAAGCACCAGAGTCGCCCATTAAAGGACGATCGCAATATTTTACAGCTCATTTCGGCGGGCATACAGGTGGCCAAGATCCTCAAGGACGCTAGCGCCATGGACTACCTCGACCGACTATACGTTTCTACGGAGAAGCAGATTCAAGATCGCGCTGCACAGCGGTTTAGAAGCTAGTGTGCTCACGCGCTTCCTCCTACTACCTACTCGCCCTGGCCGAACTCGACAACCCCCGTGGTTGGCCAACGTGGCACTTTGTTAATGACATTTTACGGACCTTACGAACTGGAAGTTATTGCAGAAGAGCGGAATCCACCTCATTCTTTAGAAGAAGAAAAGAAGGAGCAGATGACTCTTGATACGGAACCGGGACGTCAATAGGACGACAGCTCCCTAAAAGGCACGACGCGGGAGAACACCCACAGAGGCTCTAGCTTGGCTCTACGCTCCACCTCTCGGCAAAACGAGTTGCGTCTTGTTTATTTTTATTTTTTTGCCTGATTTTTGTACGAGAAATGGTAATGGTGCTCGTTTTGGGCAGACAACCCTCTTCATTGCTGCGGCTCCCAGGACTTTCAACTGAAGCGCCGCTTTACACACGCATACGACACACCTTTCTCGGCCCTTTACGGATTGGCTCCGCAACCGAAAAGGGCATGAGCATGCTACAGGGAAGCGGTGGGCGCTACAGGTACATCGGGAAGGGCGGAACCCTCTTTGTACATCGGTTTTGTTGTTCTTGTGATTTGCTACTCGTTTTAGCACTGCTACGGAGTGTTTGGGGGACTGGAGTTGTTTCACCGGGTTATTATATCTCGACGCCCTTCACTCACACTGGGCTACCGGTTGGCTGTCTGACACGTTTTTTCCATGCTTGTGCGTCTGTCTCTGTTTATGCGGTTCACGAAAGAGCGGTTTGGACATATCTCTATTATACTATTATTTTATTCCCTACTCAAGTGGTTTGGGCGGCTTAGATGAACCTTTGGCAATTTGATATGCTCTAGTATAGTCCAGATGGCAGGGCGCGCTCTCTCAGCGCCAAGAATCTACGCAGTGTTCTTCAGATGTGCCGATATCCAGTTTGTAAACGTCATCACTTGAGGCACTCTGTTCGTCACACGACTCCTGCCTCGTGCCGTCAAGTGGAGGACGGGGGCTCTCTCGTCTTCCCTGCGCATGTTCCAGCAGTCAAAGCTACCTATCTGGCTTTACAATCCGGTATGCCAGCCAGGACTGCAGGAAAGCGTGGCAGGAACCAAGTCTTCATCGGCTCTCCCCCTATCCTCCTATCCTATCGTTGCAACTTTGTTCCCCCACACCCGGCGGCGCTTGGGTTGGGCTGAAATGAGTGGTGATCATCAGCCGACGGGGTCCTGCTTGCGTGCCTGACGGGTGTGACTTGGGCGGGAAAGACCTCCAAGGGCCACCACCGGCGATCGATGGAGCTATCCTGTCATTGGGCCCAGAACGGGGAACGCAAACTGTAAAATGATCCAAGGAGCCCTTTAGTCAATGGGGAGACCGTTGTGTCGCATCCCGCTTGATGGGTCTCCCGGGGTAGAAGGGGCAGGGCCGCGGCAGGGGGGGAGGCGAATGGGTGAAACCGAGGGTGAGCAGGCTGTTGAAAAAGTGAATTGTAGACAGATGGGAAAGAAGGGGATGCGATCTGCGCGTCGCACGGAATCCCGTCGGACTGCGCCGCGTGCCGCCCTTGACAACTCAGGTCAAAGGCGAGGCAAAGAGCCGATGGATAGCATGATCGAGACTTGCGTTTTCCGGTGATTGGTAGGGTTGCATAGAGGCAAGCATGCAATGAGGTTGCCAGTGGGACTGGTGTGATCGTGTTGAAGAATGACAAGCAAACCAGGCACACGGCAGAGAGGCTAAAGGCCACGTCCTGTCTTGGGCCCTATCTGTTGTCTTCTCCAGTTCTACCACCCACATAAGGGCGTCCGATTAACACATGGCTGTAGAAGATGGGGTTCTCTATGCCTTCCTATCGGTGCAGGTAGGGCATGTCCCACGGCGAGAACAGCCAGGCTGGTGCTGGGAAGAGAATAAGAACAAAGCCCATAGGCATAGAGAAACAGGGATGCGAAAGTAGGGGAATTCTGGAAGAACGTTAGAGTCCGATGGAAGGTGGTTTCGAATCCTGGCTGACAATAAAGTGAATAAGCAGAGCTGTGTGGCAGAACAGGTGGTGTGTGGTCATGGTTGTGGTGGTTTGGGCGTTCTATCGTGGGACCATTCTCCCACTACGTCGACCTGAAGTGGCGGGTAACCCAAGTGCATTGGGGGGGACGCGGTGAGAGAAGGGGGTTCGTCCAGGCACCCGGCTCCCTGGGTATACCCGGGCAGCGTTGGAACGTGCTCCTGTCTGTGATGAGGGCGCTGTGCCATTTTCGGACTCGGGATCCTGAATCATTGTTTCGAGGCGCGAAAGCTAGTTTCGGGTCGGGGTGGATCGATGATGGGATAGTCGACGATGCTATAGCCGGCCTGCAGTAGTTGGATAATCTGCCTTCAATTCCGCTAGCCGTCAACGGGTTCCGAGAGATAGCGCTGGCCCTTGTATAGTGCCGGGCAAGCTACACAGAGAAGGAAAGAAGCAAGCTAGGAAAGACGGCAGGATGCCGACGGGAGCGGCACAAAATTCAGAAAAACCAGCCTTTCCCTCTCATTCTCCCCCCTTGGAGCATGTGGCGATATGCAACCTCGGAGACCGGCGTCAGCGGGGATGCCGTGCCGGCCGGCATGGGACCGTTTAGCTTCCGCACCGAACGGGGCTTGTTGTATGGCTTGCGAACAGACGGATGGGCGTGCGTTGTGCGTCTAAGTCCTAGTCAAGCGCCGCGCGCGCTAAACCTTATATTGGCGGAGGATGGTGCTACTCTGATCATACGAGAGGGGAGGCAAGGCAAGACGATCAGTCCGACGGACTCGACATTGTAGTTGGTCGCAGGTATACGTAAATTAGCGCTGGCATTTTCGCGGTGCTGTCGTGTGAGAAAAGGTCGAGCGCAGGTAGGCTGGGAGCTTATCCACTCTGGTAGATCCGGGACGTTTGTTCTCTGATGCATGCATGCAGCTGGATGCTTGAAGACGGTTCATGATGCAAGGAACGATGGGACGTGGAGTCGCGGAGTCGCGGAGTGTGGGAGGTTGGTTCGAGTCAATGTGCCCTCGAGGCTTGATGTTATGACTGCTGGGGATTTTGATATCGACGGGAAGCGGGATGCAATGTTGACTGACGGTCGATTGTCAAGGGTCTCGGAGCTCGGGCCGGTTCGCTGGTGCGAGCTTCGCCGTCAGTCTCTGAGGCATTTGTCAGAATTGAATAAGAAAAACAGTCTTTTTAATACACTCGACCTCGGCTTGGTGTTCCATTGTTCATTCTCTCGTCAGGTGATGTCAGGTTGGGTGGAGGAGCGAACAGGACAGTGCCGATTGCCAAGAACACGACGCTCACAGGCGCACAGGCTTGGGCGGTCATCTCTCGTTCTGCCCTGATTCAGCAGGATTTTCTTGAAATCTAATGTCTGTCGCCACGAAAATACGTGCGTCTTCTGTTGCAGGAGCCGGAACCAGCTTCGGTCACCGGTGTGGCGAAATGGTCCTTCCGCACCTCCGGGTGCCGGTGAGCGGCCGGTGATGGATCGGGCTAGAGCATTCTCATTCGAGGGACGCTGGGCCATTCGGTCCCAGAAAGGGCCTAGTGGCTCAGCTGGGGGGACCAGCTCAATCAGCAGCACAGGTTGCCCACAAGAAAGTACCCTACAGATGCGCTTGCGCATCTGCTGTCATGGGGTGAGTGTGACAGCGCTGTCCCCCCCCTCGTATTAATCTTGTTGGCAGCCCTTTTCCGCACCGCCTTCCCTTCGTTCCCGCTCTCCTGCATGACTTCCCGAGCGGTCAAAGGGTGAAAAAGACGAATCCTAAGATTGATGACTTCGGCTCGAGTCCGGCCGACGACAATCGAAACGCGACTCCGAGTTGTCAAATGTTGAAAGGGAGAAAGACAAGAAAGACAAGTCCTGCCATTTTCGCTTATGCAACGAGTGACCCCCGCGCCAATTCCGAGATTGGGCGTAAGCACACACAGCCACCCCGGACACCTGGCCATTCGACGTTGGAGGGAACCAGGACCTGTTGCGCGGTTTTGAAGAACCAAAAGGGGCTACGGAATCATCGAATCGAACCTACCAAGCAGCTTGAAAGCATTCGGCGACTCACCACTTGGCCACTTACACGTCCTGCCAATTCACGGATATCATAATGGCCTCTGTTTCTTCAAGAGGCCCTACGCCTCATTCGCCTTACGATGTGCAGTCCGCGGCCGACACCGAAGAATCGTGGCAGTATCTCGACTACGCCTCCTATCCGGCCTCAGTCGGCTTCCTGCCCAGCCCGGCCAGCGGCAGCCTCAACGGCTTCGCAGTCGTCGACCACCACGCCAGCTCGGACCCGGCGGGCCTATCCCCGCTAAATCTCGACCTCGATCAGCCCGCCTTCGCCGCCTCTAGTTTCCCGGACCAAGCGGAGGCCCTTGCCGCCCCGGCGCCGTCTGTTGATAGCCAATTCGTTTCTGGCGCTCAGGAACCAAATTTCCTGACGCCGCAGGGCTTCCTCTTTGCAGAGGAGCAGTTGGATCTAAGCGGTCAGTCCAAATGCCACCCGTGGCTGATTCATTTGTGTACTCGAACTGACTGACTTGAATCTCAGAACTGACAACTTTCGTCAACTCATTCCACTCGAACAACGCCCCTCTGACCGGCCTAGACACATTCCCCCAACGGCAGTACGATGGCGATATCGACTTGTCTCAGACTCTATCACCCAGCAGCAACCCGGGCCCATGGAACCCCACGACCCTCAAAGTCGATAATGGCAGCTCAATATTCTTGATGGAGGATTTCTCTGCTTCCTCTTCTCAGAGCTCCACGTCCACGAGCCCCTCTCAGTCTAATTCCAACTCCCCAGATCTCAAGCACGAGGGCGACAAGGCGGCTTCGGCCAGCCAGATACGCAAGGTCATCACCGGCAAGGTCGAAAAAAAGAAGGCTACTGAACCTGCGAACAAATTCGTCATCGTCACTCCAAACTCCATCAACGCCCACTCAGGCCGGCCCAACCCTTGGGAGTGCTTCGAAGCCATGAAGACGCAAACGCGTGGTCGCAAAGGTCCCCTGGCAAACGCAACAAAGGAGAGCGCTCTTCAGGTCCGCCGCTTGGGTGCTTGCTTTTGCTGCCACAGCCGCAAAGTCAAGTGTGATTCGCAGAGGCCATGCAAGAGCTGCAAAAAGCTCGCCGGCCAGGTGCCGCAGGTCGTTTGCTGGCAGTTTTCCGACTTTTTGACAGTGTTATTCCCCGATTTTATGCGCAGCCACTTCCGCAAGGACCAGATGTCAAAGTTCATGGCGGAGAATGTCGACGTCGACGCGGTGCAATTGGCTCCTTGCGAGGTTGAGCTCTTCTCTGGCCTCTCAGCGTCGCTCAAGGTTCGGGCGAGGTTCTTCAAGCCCCGAACGGCGGACGTGCAGCAGCACTACCACTTGCACGTGCAAAGAGACCGGGTAGACCTGCAAGCCAGAGGCTCGGCGCCAATGGTATTGGAGCTGGACTCGGCGTCTCAGAGGGAGGCCTTGAGGAAGAAGGTGAAGGAGTATCTCGCCGCCATTGCAGCCGAGCCCAGGTTCGCAATGTCAGTGACGGAGTCAATACAGCACACGAAGGTGCCAGAGAAAGTGTTGGATATTGTGCAGACGTACGCCAACAAGTCTGATGTAAGTTGCCAGGTGGTTGTCTCTTTGAAGAGCATTGGTTGACCCGCTCCAGTCCTCGATGGTCAAGAAGGCATTGGCGATATACGGCGCCCATTTCGTCATGACTCGCCACCTCTGCATCACACGGCAGAGCGTCGTGAGCCTTCAGGACTCTGGTCTTGTCCCCCAAGAAGTACCCTGGGTGACACCGCGCGTGGTCAACAGGCAGATCAAGGCGGTAATCGACGAACTCCTGATGAGGGACATGCAGCACCTCTTCGAGTCCTTCTCCAAGTCGCTCAAGCCCAAGTCGAAACGGGAATGGGCGCCTTGCATGGCCTCATTCCTGGTACTGTGCCTTTTCATGGAATCGGTCGAGACGTCCGCGGATAACTTTGTAGTGGCCCTCAACGAGATCAGCCTGCGCAACCACACGCCTCCGGAATACAAACGCCAGGACGCTCTGAACATCAATAAGGAGGTCGAGAACATGCCGTTCAAGCAGTTCGCGTACCAATTTCACCAGATCTACCAGACCCACAGCCGGGACACGGCGACCAAGCCGTTCAATCCCATGCTCAACAACTCGTGGGCCGAGCAAGGCGACCTGGACAGGCCGGCCACGGAGATGGTCTTGCAATTAAACAATCTGATCCAAGAGAATGGTAGGCTCTCTCCAGACATAGTTGAATCGCTGATGCTGACTTGCAACCTACAGGCGGTGAACTCGAACTCTTGGCGATGGACCCAATTCTCCCGACCTGCGGCGAGCAGCACCCGTTCCCACGCGACGTATCTGCAAACTATACCGGCCGGCTAGCAGCCAAGTTCTTGTTGTCTTTCAGTGACGAGAAGCATATTTTTGGCGAGAATTGGTTTTGACTACAATGATTCGACGCGACATGGATGACAAGAGGTTGAGATTTTTGGCGCAAACGTTGTCGAAATACCCTATATGTATACCTGATGGACAGCCACAACCGGATGGCATCGGTTGGGTTATAATGCCTCTCTACTAGAATAATGCCGATCATATTGAGTAGAGCGCAAACACCGTTTGCAACTCTTGCGAGTTGCCCTGTGATATGTTCGTCCGATTTTAGTCCTGAAGCCGCACTATCTCGACGGTATCAGGGTGGAGCGGACCGGTTGTCTAGACCGTTGGTTTTGTTCTCCCACTCGAACGAATAAAAAGTAGTTGACACTCTTGCGCACTGAGATCGCGAGGTGTAGGCATATCGTGGGGTTCGGTCATCGGACCGGTGTAACAACGCATATCAGAACTTGCTCGCGCACGCGTCCGTGAGAGTTGGCTTCGGCACTTGCTCGAGGTCATCGGTAACGGATTGGTTCAAAACCGAGGCGAAGACTGCCTTGCGACATCACGAGACAGTCTAACGCCCTTGGTAATGCTGAAAAGGATCATGCATAAGATCCGCAACTCGAAAGTTGGGTGGCCCGCGAAGTCGTTGTTGATGCTGTCGAAGAACAAGAGTCGGGAAAAGGGAGGCGGGAAGCGTGAAAATATACTTTGCGCGAAAAACCAGGTCCTGTGATTGTGGGGACACCACCTTTTTCCAGTGTCACGAGGTTTCACGACGTGCTAGCCCTGATTGGCTCAAGCTTAGGCAGCATACCGGTTAGCTAAGCAGCCGGCGGGTAGGCAACGACACGTCTAAATGCTTCGCGGACCACCTTTTCCCCTGTCTGCAGCTCTTTTCCTCTTCACACACTTCGCACCAAAATAATCAACCGATCTCGACGTAACTTCTTCCACTTGTGGTTCGGTCAGTTTGAGTGCTAGATGGAAACTGGGCTGTGCCTCCTAACCATGTTTCTTGGGTCCCGGTTCCGTCAATCATGACGGTGCCCTTCACCGAGAAATGCAATGGAGGATTGATTTCCGACATACTCCGAATTTTCCAATGACTCCGTACCGTAAGCCTCACCGGCCAGTGTTCCAGTCAGCCTTGGGCGCTCGACTCAACACCGGAGCAAGTAATGCATGTCCGTTGTCGCCCAGTTTGTCCGATATCAGTCACACGGGCAGTGACAGCATTGCCCCAACGTTCCTCTCTTTTGTCATTGTTGTTCCGTTTCGCACTTCATAATCCCTCCCCCAACCGCGCAAAGGCGCGTTTGCGCCCTCGACGTTTAACAAAGAGGCGCAAAGCCACGCCCGCAGACAATGAGCAACTCGGTGCCTTGGTCAGTCACACGCAAAGGCGCGCACATGCGATTGCTCGTGAAGAGACTTGGCTCTCCGCTGGCGTTGGATTTATTTCCCTCTTCTCATCGCCGAAAAGCACTACTTTCAAGCTGGAGGACTCCCTCGTGCCTGAAAAAAAATGGGGGTTGCTGCCTCAGACCGTCCAGGACCCCCATGTCACCCCCGTCACCAAGCACGTCTCTTCCTAGGCAACCGAGTCGTTCCCAACCCCTCCATGTCCGCGAACGTCGATTTGTTTCTGAGGCCGCTGTGATAAATCTTTTGAATTCATCCATTCCAGGAAGGAGGGGCCATATGCCCTGGTAGATTTCACTGCCGTTGCACCGATCTGACTCACTGGGCGGTTGTCTTTGATCTGCCTTGCACTGCGGCCGGCCCTACACGTCGATAGGGGTCCAATATCTGATACGCGATGCTAAGGCATCCAGGCTTAGATGTTGAACACCCACGTCGTAGACGAATCAGACTACGCAATTGCCTGGGTTTTTAGGAATTTCGTTGCTACCGAACCAGGATCGCCATACCGAGAATGCGCAACCGCGCGCAGAGATATGGCAATTCCACACTATGTCAATGTCAACTTTGACGTTCGACATGGCGGTGCACCGTCACTTGTCACGACTAGGGTGCACTAAGTCGTTGAACCTCTCGGAATTGTCTTGTCTGCCTTCGCAGGCATTCTGCCTCGAGCGTGACTCAACCAACCTAGGATTGGATCAAATGTGAGGTTCACTTGTTGGACCGTTGGATATAAATGGCGAACAAGACCTTGATGCCTTGGTCCTCCTTTTTCGCCAACAGACTCATCACACTACACTTCAAACCACCAGTCATATACTGCTTCATCCTACTTCGACTCATATCTACCGCAAATCCAACCGCCAACATGAACACTACCGCTACCTACGCTGCCCCCAAGATGTCTTTCAAGCAAGGCGAGGGCGATCCCACCACTTTCCCCGTTGACCCGAGTGAGTTGTTCGTACCTTATCCATGACGCCTCTTGTACTAACCCTTCGACAGTCCCTGGTCAATAAGCCAAGTCAATCGACATGATCATGAAACAACAAAACAAACATGTCCTTATTGACGGCGTATACGGGAATATCCACAACATGAAAGAGGCGATACTACTCAACAGGAGCATGTCGTCTGCCTCACGGCGCTCCATTGGCTCGAACACACAAACTGTACTTTTATCAGAGGATGGGTCACGGGTTGGATAGTCTCTATTTCAGAATAGTACGATGACGGGCATAGGGCTGCAGGGCACAGGCGAGCATGTGTACCTGCGCAGCCCTGAAGACCGCTGCGGGATCTTGCATACAGAGGGGCGTTTGGGACATTTCTTTGCCATGATTATTGGAGGACGAGGATGGGTCTGGGATAGGGGAGGGGTACACACTAGGCTCACGGTCACGATATAGAGGGAGGCTACAGCATCTCTGTTAGGCATCTACAGGCGGAAATCGACCTATATACACACACTCGCACGCACACGCACACGCCCTCCGTGCGGCTACGGAGCCTCTCTAGTGGCCACCCCTTCTCCAGCGAGTGGATAATCCTTTCAACCAATGCCAGGCATCCTTCATCCGCTTTAGGCAATCGTGATATGTCGTTTTGATGGATGTGCGCCCTTCGGGAAGGGGGCTTAGAGGAGGTGGGAGTGGGAGTGGCGGGATGTCGGGCCACTCGTTGTCGTCTGGCGGGTCTCTGATGACGAGACTCAGCGGTCGTTTGAGAGGAGGTTCAGGCTGCATCTTTGGAACACTGAGATATACGTAAGACTGCTCGGTGCGTTGAGTGCATTATAGACATGGGTGCCCACCTGTTGAGTGCTCTCCACTGCTGCGGTGTCGTTCCTATTAGAGTCGATATTACATAACCTCTTTTTATGCACAGCACTACAACGATGCAACGATGTCTATTTAATATAAAGTTCTACATGCGACTCTATTCCTTCTACTCAATCACATGTTGGGTGTTGGAAGCCTTGGAAAAGGACGGTGATTCTCAAACTTGAAGTTCGGCTTTGCCGGGCTGAACGTGACCGAAACTATGCACAGCCAAACAAGTCACATGCTTTTATCCTGGTATGGCGCTTTCTAAGGTACGCAGGAGGACTCTTTGACTTATCGGCAATTTGGTGTTCAGATGATGTTGGGTGATGGAAAACGCTGGAAGCCTCTGGTGCGTGGGTTAATGAGGGGTAGGCATATCGTGGCGAAGTAACACCACCACCTGATTTAGTGGAAAGACCTGGCAACGAGCACTCGTCGTCGGCTTCCCCTGTAAACAGCCCTTCGGCATTGTCAACTTCATCATCTCTTTCATTTGATACTTTAGTTGACCAGCTCATTTCTCACGTTAACAGTGTGCTTGGGATGAGAGAGAGGTAAGTATACACAATCCCGCATTAGTCGCAATATTTTTCACATAGCCATTGATCGAGATGCCAATACTGGACTTATATTAATACATAGAGATCGTAAATTCAATACATAAATTCAAGTAAGGCATTCCATGGAGCCATATTAGTAGTATAAGGACGTCATTAAGTACAACAGCTTCCGTAATAGCGACAGTCAACAGTCACATACCTACTCTAGCCTTTGGCATCGTCGCAAGGCCGAGCCTTGTTCATAATGAGCAAGACTCTCTCCAGAGTTGATCGCTACCCAGAGTAATGTGTCAAGATTGTAGTTCCGTCTGTGGGTGCGAATTTCCGCTCGGAATTCACCCTCACCGTCATCTTCGTTTGTCATGGAGGTCCCCAATAGGAAACCACTGTGCGGACTGACCACGCCTGGTCACGTTCCAACATACCCAAATTGGCTGAGATTGACTCTATCTCTTTCCACCGTGAATTCATCGTTGAAATGTTATAATGTTCCGCCCATCTAGGCTAGGCACTACGTAGCCACCGAGGTGTGTCTTGCAACAACCCTGTCAGGCAGTCGGCCTCCTGCATGAGAACCAACGAACATATAAATACTCCAACGCGTATGCATCAATCTCCAAGCCAAACAAAATCCCGCTGTTGCAGTTCCTTTCTCCTCTTGCACATCACCCACCATACTCACCTCAAAGCAAGTATCTGCGAATTTTGTATCGTCTACCAAGATCAATATCGGCAGGGATTCCCATCTCCCAAGCGTCATGGACATCAAGGATGTTTCTGATGTCGGCGACTTTGTCTCCTTCATGGAACGGCTCCGAGTAGCCGCGGAGCGAGCTGGCCGCAGAAAGGGGCAGATCCCTCACGATCACCCTCTGCCCAGCATGCTTGTGATGCAGTTCATGATGGCAAGATCAATGTCTCTATCACGCCCAGCAGTTTCAGGTGGACAGTCGAATTTCGCAACCAGTCAAATTCCACCGGTATATCTCCCCTGCCTCCAACCCGCAAACGAGTTGCAGCCTCTGCCAATTTCCAAGATGAGATTGGAAGAGCATCATCGAGGCAAGCGAGTCATCATTCGAACGATGACGCCCACGGAACAGATGAATGCAATCATGGCCATTGCGGAAGATGAGGAAGGCACTGCTGTCCTGCTGCAACTCTACAACCAACCAGATCAGACGGTGATGCAAGCCGACGACGTACTCCCGGAAGGTAGCGTCTGCCTTATAAAGGACCCATTCTTCAAGGTGACGACCGATGGCAAATATAGCTTACGGGTGGACCACGTGGGCGACATCACCCTACTGCCCGAGGGCGACGAACGCATCCCGGCGCAGTGGAGGAATCTGAAAACCGGTGGCAGCTCGGAGGAGATTCGGCAGCAGGGAAATGCCGCCGTGGGACAGCGAAATTGGGGAAAAGCAGAGATCTTGTGAGTACATGGGAGGACCATCTGAAGAAGCATTGCTGATTTCAAACTAGATACTCCAAGGCACTCGCCTCCGCTGCCACGCTTGAACAGAAATGCGCAGCGCTCCTCAACCGGTCCTTGGCAAATCTAAGGCTTCATCGCCCGGAAAATGCACTGGACGACGCTGCCAAAAGCCAGGAGAATGGCAACCCAACCGAAAAAGGACTCTTCCGGGAAGCCAAGGCCCACTACGCGCTGGAACAGTTCTCGCTCTGCTGTGAGAAGCTGCGACAAGTAGTCTCTCTGAACCCCGACAACCGAGACGCAAAGAGGGAGCTCGAGCGGACCTTGTCCCGTATTTCCGAGCAAGATCAGGGCATCTACCAGTGGAGGCAGATGCACAACCAAGCCAAGGCCACCCCACCTGTGATCGACTGCGCGACCTATACTGGTCCTGTCGAGGTGCGCCACTCCCCTGGGCGTGGACGAGGACTCTTTACGTCAAAGGCAGTCAAGGCCGGTGATCTTCTTCTTTGCGAGAAAGCCTTTGCATACAACTATGCTGGTGAAGATGATGTCATCAGTCGCCAGAACGTCAAGATATTGATGAGCTTGGACTCGAAGAGGATGACGATGGGCGGGCAGGCAGATCTCATTTCCAGCCTTGTACAGAAGCTGCACCACAACCCCCATGTTGCCTCGCGTTTCACCGACTTGCACCGCGGGAACTACCGGTCAGGAGGAACTACAGAGCAGAGTATCTCTGCAGTTGATACGTCAGTGGATATCTCACTAGCCATGTTTGAGTCTTTGTCGTTAACTGTGACGCAGGTTTCTTGTAGCGACGACCGTCGGTCTTAACTGCTTCGGCGCCCCACGAGCGTCCATCCTCAACTGGGAAAATACGGGAGGTCAGAAGAAAAGCTACACCACCTGCGGCATTTGGAGCCTAGCTTCCCACATTAACCACTCGTGTGTCGGCAACTGCCGCCGCTCGTTTATTGGAGACATGATGGTTGTGCGAGCCTCGAGAGACATGGATGCCGACACGGAGCTGCTGATGAGCTACCGGCCGCCCGATGAAGGTGCGAGCTATAAAGAGACTCAGAAGAACCTTCAGCACTGGGACTTTATATGCCGATGTGAGTTGTGTGAAGAGAAGAAGTCAGTCTCGAAGCAGACGTTTCAGAAACGCCAAGGGCTTCTCCGAGACTTGAAGAGCACCATGCGGACCTGCAAGACTCTAGCCCAGGAATCCAAGGCACAGCAGCTTCTGGGCCAGCTCGAGGGAACTTACGTCGTCGGTAAAGGAACACACCGTTTGGAGCTCTGTGAATTACACCTTACGCTTGGACAGAAGCGATTGGCAAGAGGAAAACCCATTGAAGCTCTCGAGTTGATGATCAAATGCCTCGAAGATGGTGGCTTTATCATCGAGGCTAATCCTCCTGGGAACACATCCGGCAAGCCACATTTGAAGATCATCAGATGGGGTCACCCTACCGAGCGCCTTGTGACGGCCTTCCTCGTCATGTCCCAGGCGTACGACACTGAAGCCCCTGAGCTATGCGAGGCAGCGAGAGGATTTGCCAAGACAGCATACGCCATCTGCTATGGAGAGAATGACACGGTTGGAGAGGTCTGCGGGGAGTTTAAGTGATGTTGGCATCAGAACAGCCCCTTTGGCAAGCAGGTTGTGCTTGGGGCATCCAAGGAATAATCCTGTAGTTTCTGACCGCTGAGCTCACCAAGCTAAATCGCCCGCTGATGCATCGTCTACCAGTGCTCAGCTCTTTTATCACACAATCGAGTGTTCATAGATGAATTACAGAAAATACGAAACACCCAATATGCATGAAGGTAATGGATCCTGACTTCTGGTTTCGCCAGAAACATAAAGTTTTGAGGGGAAGCTGTGGCAAGCAGAACCCGATTGATTGCCATGACAAATAATAAGGAAACACAAAATTTCCTGATTTGATGATTCAATGTATGTTGAGAAAGCGGAAGGTTTAGCCACAAGCACCTGTGTGATCCGCCGCGATTTACCATATGATCCCGTCGCAACATTGAAAACCAACTTGTAACTATGCATTAGGACATGCCCCAGAGTCCCGTGGATTTGATTCATGTTGTGGGTTGAATAATTTGTGCCAACTACAAGAGTGGTCACTCGTCAGGAATGATTGAAAATGGGGTAGGAGGCTCTATCCATGGCAAAAAATGTTTCTGAGACGGGTCAGAGTACCCATCAACGCGTTCAGTGCTGAAATAAATCAGATGAGGGCTTGCGAAAGCAACTGGTCATCTTGACGAGGTTGTACATGCCCGTAGTCTTTTAAACTCGCAGGCCATTCATTGCCTGACCGTCTTCATGTCCGATTCTCAGAAGAAATATCTCGGCACGCAGAGAAAATACACGGGCTTGTAGCTGCCCTCTCGCGGTATCTCAGTATCTTCCGTAGAAATTCGGGTGGCCAATATAATAAGCTGCATCTGGCGCTTCAAATTATATTTTCATCTTCTCTTAATCTGTATCGTGACAAGGGAGACTCCCGATCTTGTCTATATTCGTTTAAACTCATACCATGAGTACCTTAGCTATGCCGAGCATCTCGTCCATCAAGTCGATCAGGACATTGGATGAGAACCGAACCTTGACCAGCGTCATCGAATCCCTCGTGTTCGTCACTAAAAATCGTCTCAGCTCGCTTCACCTACCCATGCTCCACCTCTTCCTGAAGCTGGCTTAACGAATATCTTCTATCCCTTTACTAATGCCATTGTTTGTGGACGTTTCCAAACTTGGGGAGCTTGACATGGGGTTGATATGCTTTGCTGAACAGCACCCAGGAGGAGAGCGATGGCATTGAAGGTGGTGCCAAGTGGCGCCAGATGGGGCGACAGGTCCTGCTTGAAGGTACCTTGGGTAATTTAAGGTTCTGAATTTTAGGTACCGTAGGCTACCAGGGCCTCCGTGGACCCCTGTCCGAGCCGACTTTAATTGACGACAGTGGGACATTTCCAACCGCGTTGTCAGACGCGTTAAGCCCCATGCAACTCGCGATGGAGCTCTCCTCGTCCTTGACGGATCTATCTGCCGTATCATCGCCAGACTCATTCAGAACAGCCTTCCAATCACCGGCCGCTGCCTCTGAAAATACGACTCCCACAGGCCCTGCATCCCCCAAACGCATGTCCGCGCCCGCGAGCCTGCTCCCCCGCGAGCTGAAAGAGCATTGCCAGATCTACCTGGAAGAGCATCTCTGTACGTTTGCAAGCTGCCCCCTTCCCCTCGCGCTATGCGCTGACCACCTTCTAGACAATGGTGCACTTGGCTTATACAACAGCCTTCTCACCGCCGGTTACTCACGCAAGGCCAGCGCCAGCCAGAAGCCCGTCCCTGTCCCGCCGTTAACCCACCTCGCTCTCCTCAACACTCTGACCATCCACCCGAGCCATACGACCCGAGCACCCGGCACCGATCGTCTCGAGGTCTGCTCGCAGACGCTGGACTACCTGCGCAACCTGCTTGCCATCGTTGGGCCCATTAACGCCGGCTTCAGGAACGCATTCCAGTTCCACGGGGTCCAGTACGGCCGTAGGAACCGATACCACGACGAGGAGGACGAGGACCTCGACGGGGATCAGATCGGCAATAACAAATTGGCCAACGAGGACAGCATATGGCAGCGTGCGCAGGACTTCTGGGCCGTTCTTGGATGGGCGTTCAACTGTAGCAGGCTTCACCCCCACCGGTGGCGGTTCTGGAAGACATGGCTGCAGTTCATGATGGACGTTCTCGAGACCGACATCTACGAGCGGAAGCGCATAGACGAGGAATCGCTGGCCTCGTCTCAGCAACCACAGAACTGGACAAACATGCGAGAGTCAATTCTCGTCATGTACATCAAGCAAAAGACTGACTCCGGGAGGGGTGCTCTGAGGATGATCCTCCAAGCCGTCTTCGCCGACGGCTGCAGCTCATCCACGGCCAAGTTCCCCGAGGTGTTCAACAAGGAGACCAAGGGGCTACCAAGCGAGGACAAGAAACGCAAGCGCATGACTACGCTCGACATCGAGAATGACCAGTTTGGCGACTACTTCAACGAAGAGCTGACGGACTCTGAACCCTCAGAGGCGGGCACGCCGGGAACGCCTCGAATAGCACACACACCAGCCAGGAAGCCTGGAGATGTTGTCGCCACCGCATTGGCAGATTCAATTCCTCTTCGGCTACGACTGATGGAGCTCCTGTCCGAGGTTGCCTACAACATGCCAGAGGAGTTTATGGATCATAATGAATACACGCTGGACTTGTGTAGATTACTCAAGCAGCAACCCTTGTCGTTCTTTCACCAATTTGTCACCGACATGGGGTCGTACATACAGCGATACGGTGCTGCCTTCAAGATCGACTTCCTGGCCGTCCAGCTGGACCAGCTGCTGCCCTCCGGATATGAGGACCCTAAGAAAGTCACCATAGGGGAGGACGGCGGCATTATAATCAACGCAGACGTTCTCAAGTTGTGCTACCTGGGTCACCATGCTAATACCATCGACCCGGAGGACAACGCCAGGGTGGCGCTGATTCTTGAGAGCCTGCTTCACATGCTGCCGGTGGAGGAGATCCGTGAAGCCAGGGATGAGCTCCGAAAGGCCGCGGCCAAGGGAATCGAGGCGCGGAAGGCCAAGGCCAAGGGTACGAACCGGAGGAGCGCGATGACTCCGAGTCGTCGGGGTCGAGGCAAAAAGGGTCCTAGTCAGCGGGATCTGTACGCCAAGGAGATGATGGATCTCGCAGGTGAGCGCATGCTTCTCTACATCGATATCATGGGCTCCCATGTACCTGAAGGGGACCGAGACGATGATGAAAATATGGATGACTGAGAGGAGTGCCCATGTGTCAGAGACTAGGACGGGATTGCATGTAGAAGGAAGACTTAGGCGTTAAGTGGAGTCAAAGAACTCAAGATACCCATGCTCGAAAGTATCGAGCATCAATACACAACATATTCCTCGTACGATTCTCCGTACTTTGTGACGCACAATGTGAAGGGGGCGCATTCTGCGCGCAACCACATACATGCAGTCCCAATTTGGTAGGTGGGGTAGCTGATCGCAGGCGAGAAAAATCCCCAGAAACCCCGCCAAAGTCTGTCACTCGCTATTGAACCATAACCCGTCAACTTACGAAACGACAGCATGCCGGTGAGTCCTGCCAATGCTAGGCTTGTGAAGAAGAAAACTTACCCCGTGGCAGTTAATCGTAGTATCCGGCCTCCCGACCTCGGGTAAGACAACTCGCGCAAAACAGCTGCAAGCCCACCTGGCCGCCCGCATCGTCGCCGCCGCCGACGGCACCTCTGGCGGCAAACAACCACCATACCGACTCCACTACATCTCCGACTCGACCCTCTCGATATCGCGCGATGTATACGACCTCGACCCGGCCAAGGTGCGCGCGCACACCCGCTCCGCCAACGCCTCGGAAAAGGATGCTAGGGCGGTCGTCTACGGCGCCGTGAAGCGTGTGCTGTCGGACCGGGACATTGTCATCTTGGACGGTATGAACTACATCAAGGGGTGGCGGTACCAGTTGCACTGTGAGGCCAAAGCCGTGAGGACGCCGAGTGTCGTGCTGCAGATTGGGTGTGGGATCGAGAGGGCTAGGGGAGTCAACGAGGAGAGGTTGAGGAGGCGGGGGTCGGCCGCAGCGACGACGACGATAGAGGAGGGAGACGGAGCAAAGCAGCCCTCGGAGGACCAAAAGCACACCTCAGAGGACGCGGAGCAGGAGCAAGATCACAACGAGGAAGAACAGCCCTACGACACGGACAACTGGGAAAACCTCGTCTTCCGCTACGAGGAGCCGAACCCGATGACACGCTGGGACAGCCCGCTCTTCACCCTCATCTGGGACGACGATGCCGCGCAGACGGCAAAGGTGTGCGACGACATCTGGGACGCTGTCGCGGGGACGGGCCGCAAGGTCATCAAGCCCAATCAGGCGACGGTTCAGCGCAGCCGCGATACCAGTGGGGACTACCTATATGTGCTGGATCGTGAGACGCAGGACGTCGTCAAGCGGATCCTGGAAGCGCAGGCGGAAGGCGGAGAGGAGGGCGGTGAGGTCAAGGTTTCGCGTGGTGATGATCAAGTAGCGACAGCAGGAGGAGGGGGGCAGAAGAAGGAGCTCGTCGTGCAACTTCCCGGTCGCAAGGTCGGGCTGCCGCAGCTGCAGAGGCTTAGGAGGGCGTTTGTGGGGTTGAACCGCGGAGGTATCGGGCTGGAGGGCGTGGGGAACTTTAGTGCGGAAAGGATGAGGGAGAGCTTTGTTGGGTATCTGAATGATACGTTTGAGCAGGAGGGTTGAGATCCTGTACAGAAGGGACCTGGAAGAGAGAGAGAGGCGTTGACGGTAGAGGCTGTATAATTGATACCCCTGAGATGGTTCACGACGAACTTGTTTATTCCACGAGGCTGCTTGTGAGACCATTGGACGATGCGACATAGAGTTGCGGGAGCCCGTCGCTCTCGCTGTCGAGAGCTTTACCTGGACACTCATTGCCAAGACCGTCTTTGGTCAGGTCAGTCTAGGTAGCGGAGACACAACTAGCTGCGGCCTCGTCTGCAAAGAAATTCATGCCCAGCGAGCCTCAAATTCGCCTTTGCAAAACTGGGAATCCAAGCACAACCAGGTGGAACAGAGTCTTGCGTCACTGCTTGCCCTTGATTGGTACAGCTCACTCGTCTGAGTGAGTTCAATAGCACACCATCAGGAATGCTGCAGCGTCTCAACATGATCCAGCGAGCCTGATGGGGCGGCCAAGACGATTCAGACCTTCAAGAAAAGCCTGGAGCGGGTGTTGGCGTGGAGGCTTTGGGAGTCTAGTCACGGTGTTGGTGTTGCGCCGCTGGGGTAGAGTTTAGAGGGAGTTTTGCACATTTGGTGATCGCCAAGAGCTGCTTGACTGAATCTCAGCCAGACTAAATTCGCTTGCCCAAATGGCTTGGCACTTGAGATAGTCAACATCAGGTACTATCCGGATTCCCGAAAAGCGTCCGTTCTGGCTCCCGATCGTAGCATGTACGGGAACTTACAACGTAGCCGGTGCACCTTCAAGACTGGAGGAAGTATTCAAGTGGACACAGCCTCGACGTCAGGACTTACATGGGGCGTTGCGAGTCGAGTCGGCCACGAGGGGCAGACGACCTCAGAGTGCGAAGAAATCGCCCGACGTGGCAATAAGATACCGGTGACGAGCTTTACTACGCCCTGAAAAGGCATACGAAATTTTGGTTACAGTCGCGAAACAGGATGAAGGCTTGTCGTAGGCTAAGAGATGAGGGAGCTGTGGCGGCGGTGACTAGCGCCTCGGAGAGTTATCTGAAAGGTCCAGAATGGGAACGCAGAAGAGCTGGAGACCGAGACGACTACCGCGTCCTTAGTACATCTTGCTCGGTGTTTTACACTGCGTGCTTTACTACTCAATCGAAATCGTTAGAGATAATTCGCCTCCGACTCCGCGGTATTGGGTACGATTATTGAGATTGATTCACTAAGTTGTTGGCACGGGCCGAGTGATAATGCTGCGTTATCCGCATTTCCTGTACTGTACGCAGTGCTGTGTATTTTCCTTTCAAACACGGATCCCGTTTACTTAGCTGGTTGAGTCGAAAAGACTTCACAAATAGATGGACGAGTTTGAGACGAGGCAGACGGTCGTTTGCTGGCCTGTGCAGCGTGTCGCGTGCTGGCTGGAGGTTTTTTTTTTTTAGGTGAGACTCGACCGCTTGTCTCACTTTGAATTCGCCTGTCTTCAAGGACGCGGCGTAAGTCGTGCGCACCTTGGTTCAGACTGAAGCTGGATGATGCGGAGCACAAAGGGACTCGAAGTTAGACTGAATTGTGGATTGAATTGAGCGGGAGCAGGTTGCGGGCCGTGAAAAACAAAACCAGATGCTGCGACAGTGTCAGGAGGCAGAATAGCAATTCGTCTGGGGCGGATGACAGAAAAAAAAGACATCCGTCGCAGTTAAAGACGAGGAGGGTCAGAACGGAAGCACAGGGCAGGCGCAGGTCGGCGACGATAACTGCAGGCCCCCTTCAGCCACCCAAAAGCAACGGAGGATGGGTGGACGGGAAAGGAAGGGACGATGAAAGGCGGTTGAGAGGGAAATCCAATCACCAAGACTCTGGCCAGCCACGCGTGATAAGCTTTGCCAAGAGGAACAGAGCCAAGACGGGCAGGTGTGGGAAAAACGGGGTATTGGGTTGGGGAAGGCAGCACGAAGAACGGGGAAGAAAGGAGGGAAGAAAAGGCGGGAAGCACAAGCCAACAGCCTATCTCACGGTGCAGGCTGCAGCGTGGTGGCAATTGTAGACAAAACCAGATCGTCAACACCACCAAGCAAACACCTTTTCATTGCACCATCGAAGCGCGCCAGCGCCACGTCGTCCGCCCGCATACAGTCCGATATTGGCCATGGGATTGGACAGTAGAGCCGACAACAGGTTTTGGCCTGGCTGCCACCTACATTTCTTCTACCACGTAGTTCTTTGGCACTCCCGTCTGCAACAACGTAAGCGAAGTCGATAAGATTAGCCGTGTATTGACATCACCTCACTAACCACACATTTTCGTACTATTTATATATCAACCATCCTTCCTCCAACACTCGGAAACCTTCTTAGAACCCCTGTATCGATGAAGATGTGCCGTTGGCCTGAGCTCTTGATCCCCTATTGCGGACTCGGGAACGATGCAAGTGGGCAAGGGGGGAACGGGAAGCTTGTTCAAAACTTCAACCCCAGCGCCTTATTTCCGTCACAGACGGCAGCCCGGGCTTGTTAGTGGTGGTTTTTCTGCACAAGTTTTCCCTGCTCATCTCCATCAGATACGTAGCTGGCTTGTTACCCATTTGAACGTTGGTCCGAGGCCATGGGTTGCAGATGACCCATAGTTCTCGCCCCAAGAGTCATTCTATTGGACGGTAGTCGACCAGGGCAAGGGGCGTGGCTCCAAGAGAGAACGCCGTGCCCGCCACCCTTAGCACAGTGTAGGATCCTTCCGTGGCGTGGCTTTTCGTCATTTCCTCTTCCAGCTCAGTGGCCACCGAAGCGAGGCAGCCGTAGCAGGGCACTGGGAGGCTTATCCCGCGAATTCGCCCAGCAATCCCTTCGACCCGTCCGGTCAGCAACACAACTCAACTCTGGGCTCCTTCCGTTCGCCTCTCCGTCTTCATCTCACACCTTGCATCCGTCCAATCCCTCCTGTCTCCGTAACGATCACAAGCACACGCTCCCACGTCTGTTTTGTTTAGAGGTGGTACAGAGTACGGAGTAGAGCCATGATAAACAGGCGACCATGGAACTGATGTCACCACTTCCCCTCAGGCTATCTTTCAGACCTCAGAAATGATATGAGGTGTGATGAATCGACAGGATGCGAGTCGAACAAAGTCGAGGATAGCGCTCTTTGTCAGCCACGTTGCGCTTTTCCGTGTTTCAAGAGCCAAGACAAAACGCTGCGAGCCCAAACGGATGGCTGGTGGCTATCTGAATTCTGTTCTTGATCACCACAACTGCTCTTCTCTGTGTCAGGGTGCTTCCCTCGAGACGGAGAGGCGCAGCCACTGATCTCGTTTTCAGTTCTTGCGGCCGACACCCGCGGATGTGCTCTTTCATCAATCCAACTGCAGCGGTGGGCACGGCGTTGTAGCCCGCTACGTCTAGCGCCGGGCGCACAGTGTCTCACTCTGTAGAGAACGTACTCTCTGCATATGGAAGGTATTAGATAATGTCTAAGGACACAATGCAGGTGGCCGTCAGGCGTTGGCGCGCTGGGGAATAGGCCTCCTCGTTGTTCGACGACACCTCGACAGTGGCCTCAGCAAGAGAATGACGGTGAATCTCTACACTGCTAGCACTTGTGACAACAATCCATGAAGCTTCCTGAACAAGCCTTCTGTCGCACCACGCGATGCGGACGCGAATGACAGCCGATTGATTAATTTGAAGTCAATCACTGTTCCCCTCCCGTCTGATCTCGATGCCCGGCTCGCCCTCACAATGCAAGCTAACGAGGAAGGGGCTTGGGCGGAGTCTCTGCTCGCCTTCACGCTGCAATTTCAATACGACGGGCCATGCAGAGTCGGAAATCCTCTTCACACGCGTGTTGACAACGGCGAAGGTCCCTTTCCTTGGTGTCTGTACGGATAGATCGCCCCGAATCTCGTCGGGTCCGCCAAGCTGTCACTACACGATCGCGCGGCAGTGCTTCACGACAACTCTTCGAGAGCCAGTCCCTCTGACTCGGGAGTGTACAGTTTGGAGACTGTGCACTCAAGATGAGGGCTACATGAGCCCCACTCTTTGTTAAACCTCATCCGGGTGTGCTTAAAGTAGTCCTATTCATATCCGATAGCATCAAGCACAGTTAGCGGCAACGGAAACCTGGGGAGGGGTGTGAATAGCCCCATTCGCTCTGGTTACAGTGTGCTTCGCCTTCCTCGCACCAACACCACCTACCGCTGGCACCCTCTCAGGATAGCACGGAGAGTCGCTTCTCCCCCGATTCTCCCATATCCATCCGCGTCCCCCCGACTTGACCTTCCCAAACACTTTCGAGACGGTCTACGACTCCACCCGCTAGCAAGAACAGCCAGATCTGGCCAGCACCAGTCAAACAAAGCGTACCAGAATACAGCGCGTCGCCTTCCCGTCTATGGCGACTCAGCAGGCCCCCGGAAGTATCTTTACACTCTCCTTCCCCCCGGGCCTCCTTCTTTCGCCCTTTCCTTCCCCCGTATTCTCTGTCCTCCCATAATCTCTCGGCTCTCGGCGCCCAGCCTGCGATCCCTCCCACATCCCCCACACGCAAGCCTTCCTGCATCACTTTCTCCATTGTGGTCACCGACAACTTCAATCTCGACCCGGTTTATTGACAATTCGATTGTCACCTTGGCTATTTTGGTATTTCGCTGGAGGAATTTGAACCATTGACGATTTCTTCGAGCCAACTGCCGGCTTTCTATCGACGGTGGGCGCGCGCGACTTTGGAACGCCCGGATTCACATCCTCGACTCTCGCCGCAGCCATCCGCCCGACCGAGTCCCGGAACTCGCGCCGCTCGACGACGACAACAACTCGACATCCACGTCAATCGACACAGCGAAACCACCGACTCTTGCAGAGCGTATTCGATGGCGAGTGTTCAGGAATAGGAGGAAGCCTCTTTCGATCCTCGCCTGCGGCTGGCCGCTCTGTTCCTCATCGACTAGCATCCGACGAGTCGGCGCCGTCAACATGGCAGATCTCGCCGCAGCCTCGAGTCCTTTGCCCTCTCTAGGCGCCGCTGGGGCAGCAGCCGCGAAGTTCGCGACGGCCGCGCCCATCATAATTGCGAACAATGGAATCAACTACGAAGAAACTACGAACGGAGGCGCGGTGCAATACAACGACTTGCGCGACCCCTTCTTTGCCTCCATCTTCCCCGTCTGCTACGCCCTCGCTGCGACGACAGTAACGGCATACATGCTTGTAATCATGCTGTTTATTACCCCTCGATCATTTCTTGACGGTGGAGTGGTATATTTGGGCCGACGCGGGTTTACAAGTGGCGGGACTTCCAACGGGATCAGCATCGGAGGTCGACCATGGCTGCAGAAAGTGGCCGCAGTCACCGTTGCAATCTCTCTCACAATAGCAAGCGCCGACACGTTTAAAGTTGCGGAGCAACAATATCAGTGGTCAATCCAGGACGCCAAAAAGATGCAGTCAGAGGTTATGGACGGAACCGAACTGAAAGCCATTCGCCTCATTTCCGACACCTTTCTGTGGCTTGCACAAGCCCAAACTCTCATCCGGCTCTTCCCTCGTCAGCGGGAAAAGGTTATTATCAAGTGGACTGCATTCGCGCTGATTACACTGAATCTCATCTTCAGCGCTTTGAACAGTTTCCAGTACCCCACCAGCGGGAGTAACGGCAACGCCCGTCCACGAAGCTTTGTGGACGCTGTTCCCGCTCTCAGCTACCTATTTCAACTGTCCCTCGGCCTGCTGTACGCCGCTTGGGTCATTTACTACTCGCTCATGAAGAAGCGATACGCCTTCTACCACCCCTTGATGAAGAACATGATTCTTGTCTCTACCCTATCTCTCTTCGCCATTCTTGTACCGGTCGTTTTTTTCGTGCTGGACATGGCACAGCCAGAATTCGCGGTCTGGGGAGACTACGTGCGTTGGGTTGGTGCGGCTGGCGCTAGTGTCGTGGTCTGGGAATGGGTAGAAAGAATCGAAGCATTGGAAAGAGAAGAAAAGAAGGATGGTATCTTGGGACGCGAGATTTTCGACGGAGACGAAATGTTGGAGGTCTCAGCATCCGAGTTCCCGTGGCTCAGGAGGAGAAAGAACAGGAACGGCGGTCGGGATGGTGATGACGGTGGCGAAGATGGACCTCAAGGTGATACTGGCGCCCAAGGTCCTCCGCCAGGCGACAGAGGCAACCTTTGGCCAGGCATGACCCAGATCGCATCGAGATACCGCTCCAACCACACCCACACTAATTCTGGAGCAAACAACCAAAACGGTCAAAGATCCAAGGGCGGTCTGCTGCGTCCGCCCATGTGGCCTTCCCGGCCCGCTCCTGCGGTGACGCCGGTGAGCCGAACCGACACAGCCAGTGCAGCGAGCACCGTCTACGCTGTGAGGTACCAGCTGCCGTCAGAGACAACATCAAGGACACCAGAGGCGCTCGTCCGAGCAGCCAACCAGCAACAAAGAAATGCCGCAGCTGCCATGTCGAGGAGTAACTCGACATCATCTAGGAGCGACTCGACCTCCGCCATTAGCGACGACGAGCCTTCGATGGCCGCGCCCGTTCCCAGACAAGCAACGCACAAAACCGTTGAAGTCGACACAGAGGCTCAGGAAGACATGACGGAGAAGAACCGCAATGGCTGGCGATCCCTGGTTGCCAACCCACTCTTCCGTCGCACTGCTCGCGATCCGCCTGCGGAGGTGATGGCTCACACCGAGTCAAAGCCCGAGGTGCGGGGTGGCCACGACGATGCCGACAGATGGGATCTCCGGGCTCGTTTAGAGGACTTTGCTGCGACTCAGGCCGAGAAGATCAGAGAGAAGATGCGACCGACCCCTGAAACAGACAGCCTTCCGGTCACTGTCATTCCCGCACCACCAAGACAAGGAGCAGCATTGGCGCAACTGCTGGAAGAGGAGCGAGGCCAAGAAGATAACGAGCAACCGGGCCGTAGCAGTACCGTCAGCGACGCCTCTGCGCTGTCACCCCAAACTGTTGCTGGTCGGGGAGGGACACAAAGTAACTTCTCTCGCCGGTCCCCCGCCACCGCAGGTCAAGAACCAGAGTCAGCTACTCTTCAGCTCAGCAGACCACCTCTCTGGCCTGGAGTAAGGACCCAGCATCAGGACTTTGAGCCGCATTCACCGAATATGCCGCCCACCCCCTCATGACGAGCTTACGCGGTTTACGAGTTTCTTTGTCGATTATTCAAAAGCGTGGCGGCGTGGCTTTCTGTCTCTTTTGCATCGCAAGCAAGCAAAACGGCGCACTATTACGGGGGAAACGGACGGCTCGGGCAGGAGTCCTGATTGGTTGTTCAAATATCAAAGTGTATATTGCGGATGGAGTATCTGGGAGAGGCGAAACGCCCTCACGAGGGAGCGGAAACCAAAACTATTTTGCGGATAATGATGAGGGACCAGTCGTGGTTTCAGAGACATGTTTTGAGGAAACGGGAACATAGCCCACAGTTGGGCGACGCAGAGAACAGAAGGGCTTTTTGCGGCTTTGAATTTCAGCATTGGTTTACAGGTGACCACTTCCGGATGAAAGGAAGAGGGGCAGGGGAGAGGGGATGAAGCCTCGCGCGCGCTGGCAAGAGGTGGGCCCAACGTTGGGAGTTTCTCGCGAGCAGCCAAGGGCGAGCGGTTTGAGGGTGAAATACCAGGTGCTGTTTGGATGGACAAGAGGTGGCGAGAGGTAGAACACGCTGTAGCCGCAATGGTTAAAACACGTTAAATGGAACCTTAACAATGATTCGTTTGCACATGCTCAATGTGGGAGCAAATTTTCTCTTCATAATTAGTTCCTAGAAATGGTGCGAGTGCAAACAGCAAGTCTCGGAATCCCTGCGCGTGAGGTTGTGATGACCAACTCTCATTTCAAGGCCCAAGGCGCAGATTGAGTCGACGGGGCTTGATGCTGAAATGACACAGACTATCTATTGGATACCCAATTTTTTATCCGCAATGAATACCCTTTGCGCTGCTGGCCAGATGGGCAAAACTGGCGCGTCTCTCGTGGGAGTGAACCAGGGCCACGAATTCTGCGAATGTAGCCGTTTGACATTCAATACCTAGAATCGTTTCAGTGCAGGCGCAAGAAGCATTCCAGGTGTGACGCTTGGCGCCCAGAGGGGCTTGTATCTGACGGATGTCCCCAGCAAAGTTGTTAGAGATTACAGAGTACGTACGGCAGGGCGCGACAGGGCGCAGAGGGCCTTGCCAAGTTTTGCCCCGTCGAGGCTGATGGCTACGATGTGCAATCAGCACAGAATTGCAGGCTGTCCATAGTTGCATCCCTTACTACGACGGGCCGCAAAGAGTATTTATTTGTTCTGAGCGGTGGCTGCCGGTCTAGATCTCTGTGGCACCTGGAAGGTACATCCACGGCAGTCCTGTGTATTAGAGGTGTATCGATGAAGGATCGGAGGTCTCAAGGCTGGACCTGCGTTAGCCCCCCGGCGACGGTGGCGGAGGACGGAAGTGTATGCGGGACGATAGCAGGGTTTTGTACGCCGTGTAAGTGCTGGTGTCTCGACTGTACTCCGGGACCTTCGGGAGACCTGTGTCATGTTACCTAGGCAAGCCATTGAGCGCGGGGGCCGTCCAACGCGATGAGTCAAGATGCTGCCGCGAAGACTGCGGACACTTTGAGAGACGGAGGGATCACACAACAAGAGGACCGAAGCGGTCCCTGACTCCCGGTGACGACAATCTCGGAAGGTATGCCAGGCTGTCGGAATAAGGTACAAATAGGGTGCAGCGGTAGCGCGGGGGGGAAGGGGCCGGGAAGGGCGGGAATGTGTGCCTCAGCGCGTGCATGTGAGAGAGGGTCGGCGGGGTCGGCATCCTGGCGCGCTATTTGGCGGGGTGAAAGTCTGAGATCTTGTTCAACTTAGGCCGGTTGAGCGAAACGGCGTTTGTGGGTACTGCATCTCATTCAGCCCGTTGAGTACGCCTTCGAGGACCGATGCCCTTTCACAGTGGCTCGAATTGGCAGAACACAATGGGTGGGCTCGGTGTCTTTGGCTCAGGTAGATGTTGTCCGGTCCGAAGTAAAGGCGGTGAAGGCGGTCATGATGCTGCTGATGATGTAAATGCACCCATCAACCGTACGTCAGTTTCCCTGGATGCCAGATACCGTATGTCTCTAAAGTCGAGCGGGAACGTCGACACATGTGCCATGACGATTTCCCACAGTCTGTCGTGAATATTGTGAATTGGCGAGATAAAATAACCCGGAAAGAGGTTCGGTTCGGGTCTGGCCTAAGTAGGTCTGGACTATCCGTCAGCTATGAGCAGACCTGAGCCTTCCGTGTGAGGCTTGGTAGCACTCGGAGCCAGGCAACCTTGTCGTAATCCAGTGAAGAAAAGGTGCTCTTATGTAGCAGCTTCGTTCTCTGAACCTTCGTCATGGATGTCGACATGCGCCATAACGAATCGTCGACTATGACATATCGAGTTCTAAATCCGATCTCGATCGCAGAGCTGTCTTGACTCGTTTCCGCAGCTGCCAGCTCAGCTTGGCTGGGCCGGGTTCCAAGGCATACGCATTTGAGCTTTTGAAACCTAGGTGCGAGCCGGGGGCATCTCTGTCCGTAAGTTGTGTGTCTGCGTGAGGACGGGGAAGAGGCCTTTGGAGCTACGCCACGCTGCCCGTTCCATAGGGATGGCCCCGGTTATGTTGTCCACGTCGCTGTTGAATTCGCATACGTATCTGGAAATGTGGACCAGATGCAAGCTTGGCGAATGTGCCCCAGAAGGTACCTTACCTAAGGTACCTTATCTTGAGCAGGGGTTGATCACGGTTAAGATGGGGCACCCCAAGCAGGAACCGATGCAACCATTTGCCCGGAAGGCACCTTACCACAATTGTATAATTCGGTGTAAGCTCGTTGGCTGCCGTGGTTCCCGTCTCATTTGTTTAGTCAAACAACTCCCAAACGGTTCTCGGCGTATTTTTTTTTCTCCTACCTCTGATTTTTTTTTTTTTTTTTTTTTTTTTTTGCCATCGTCAAGGATGGATCATTCGGTTTCTCCCCCCCCCTTGCCTTCTTCTTACCATGTGCTTGATCTCATCCACGGCGACTGCACTCGTTTGCTCTGACGGAGGACCAGTGTCTGATCCCTCTGGTTTGGACTGAACCACCCCTTTCGCTGAGTCTTCTCTCGCTCACTCGCTAGGTGCTGGTGCTGCTCCTGCTCTTTGACCGCATTGCGGTGGAATGGCGAAAACAGACGACTGGACTCTCGGTCAGACGACTTCCCACAACGAAACACAGAAGACTCAAGGAACAACCCTGAGTCCGACCTCGAGTTTCCCCCCCGTCGCACTTGTTCTTCAACAGCTCCACCGACCCGCCGACCACGTTCGCCCTGTCTTTCCTTACCCAAACTTCCATGATCGACAGCGGGCCCCCCTGACCTTCTCTACGTCTAATAAATCAGAAGCTCCTTTCCAACCCACGACTACCTTGCCCGGCTTTCCTCTTCCGCATCCGCCAACAGCTTCCCAAACTCAAACTCACCGTCTTCCTCCCCTCTCTTACCTCATTGCGACTGCACTCCGCCATCCTGCCCTCCCAATCCATTGCACGACTGCTTTAAACAACCCGAGACGCTGTCAGAAGCGACCCCACCATGGCTGACTCCGAGCCATTCCCTCTCTTCAACACCTCCGTCGACCAATTGCATTCCATCGTCGACCACTCCCCAAGCCCTCGAATAACACGACGACGCAAGTCAAGCGCACTTGGCCCAGATATCCGCGCTGGCGATACAGGACCCGCGCTTGCAACCGCCAGAGACAGCTCTATCACACCCGTAACACCCCCTCTCCTCTCGGTCTCATTTCTGCTAGCCACCCCGATCCTTATTCCTAGATACTGTTCCATATTCAACCTTGACTGACCTCTTGCCTCCTCTAGACTGTACCTACAAAACGCCCTTCAAAGCGTCGGCGAGCTCGTGGCGGCTTCGCCCGTATTCGACAAGCCATGGCCAAGCACACGTATCTCGTGCCCGCCCTCATCATCGCTCTCACCCTGGTCCTTTACATCGTCAAACCAAACGAGTCGAATCCCCTCCATCGCTTTATTTTCCTCTCCTACCGCTTACCATTCGATCCCGCCAACCCTGATGCTCCTGTTCAGTATGGCAAGGGCCTATGGGACATCGCCTTCGTATCATTTTGGACCGTAATCTTGACTTTTACCCGGGAATTTATTATGCAAGAAGTCCTACGGCCTCTCGCTCGCGCTGCCGGAATTCGCTCTCGCGGCAAGCAGGCTCGGTTCATGGAGCAGATGTACACCGCCGTTTACTTCGGCTGCCTTGGCCCTGCTGGTCTGTTCGTCATGAGCAAGACGCCCGTTTGGTACTACAGCACACGCGGCATGTACCAAGACTTCCCGCATTTGACACACGAGGCTGGCTTCAAGTTCTATTATCTTTTCCAGGCTGCCTATTGGGCTCAACAGGCAATTGTCTTGCTGTTGGGTATGGAGAAGCCCCGCAAAGACTTCAAGGAGCTGGTCGGCCACCACATCGTCAGTCTTGCTCTGATTGCTCTTAGCTACCGCTTCCACTTCACCTATATGGGACTGGCAGTTTACTCCACTCACGACATCAGTGACTTCTTTCTTGCTGTAAGTAGAAGGAATACCACGAGAGCTCTCCAGTATAGGATACGCTGGCCGAGGAACTACAGGGAGTGCTGACTGTTTCAACAGACGTCCAAGGTACTCAATTACATCGATTCCCCAATCGTCGGTCCTTACTTCTTCCTCTTCATGTGTGTCTGGGTCTACCTGCGTCACTTCATCAACTTGAAGATTATCCTATCCCTTTTCACCGAGTACACCACGGTCGGGCCGTTCGAATTGAACTGGGCCACCCAGCAGTACAAGTGTACGCTCTCGCAGTACATCACTCTCGGGCTCCTTTCGTCGCTCCAGGCTCTGAATCTCTTCTGGCTGTTCTACATTTTCCGCATCGCCTATCGCTTCCTTCGCTACGACATTGCGGAAGATGACCGCAGTGATGCCGAAGTCACCGATGTTGATGACGAGGCTGAGAAGAAGAATGCTCTGCCCGAGAAGAGCAACGGCTACACCACCGGAGTCAATGGTTATGCGCTTCATGCCAGACTTGCCAATGGCCATGGACGATAGTATCCTGGGATAATGACCAAAGAGGATGCGGATTGAGGCATCATGATGGTGCCTGTGGAGGTCATTGAACCTTTCCCCTGCGACAAATTTTACAACCGGCGGATATACCCAATACCATGAGAGGACAGAAGAAGGCACTAAAACACTTCGGGCAACCATTCATCGCTACGCGGAGTCGCAAAAAATCTTTGTTTTGGAACAAGCGTGGTGGCTCAGGAATTGCCGAAACGTGGGGTGCAGAACGTTTGAATTGCGATACAAAAGCTGGGATCGCACCTCCTTACCGCACTGACTTTGACGCATGCATACGAACTGATCACGACGCCTACAATCAACAAGCATGTGTTTCGGACACAATTCGAAGTCGACGAGATGCCCAGAATAATCAATGGACGCTATCTGTGTTGGGCTGGTGTAGAACGAGACATCAAACTTAGACATGGGAAAGCACACGACCTCAGATGCCGGTCGTACTTGATCGGTTATCGCCGGGACTCTAGCTTCGAGCAATCCGCATCTGCTGGGGCTTAGCAATAGTCAGCCGAGGTCAAGGCGTTGGTTGGTTGGTTGGTGGAGGTGGTGGTCTCAAGAGGGGTATGAGTGCAAAGGCAGATCGAGTGAGACAGATGTGCGTCCGTGGACGATGACGGCACCTCCTCGTGCGCAAACAGGCAACTTGACGACGTCCTCTCCCACACCGCTTGAATCAAGTCTCACTCCCACTAGGCTCTCACATTCCTTGTACTCACGGCATCGAGTCCACATCCTACACATTCCGAAGCGTTCTCATGACTTCCTCGTGCTCCAGTACTTTAGGGAAGGAGCAAAAAGTGGTACATGACTCCACTAGGCCGAGGCATTTTTCAGCCGAGGATTGCGGCTGCGACGAAGAATTCTGGAACGCAGGGCTGCGATGGATTAGGAACGAGGAGAGAGAATTACCTCGTAGAGTGGGAGACTTGGCTCCAATTGTCTGTGTGCAGGAAGAACAGACAGGCGTGTGTCTATGCGTACTTTGCCTCACTGCACATGGACATCTGTAGAACGTCCTAGGTGTGCTATCCCATAACCAATCACGTCTCTACATCCATTCCGTCCTATTCTGCAGTGGTGCTAACTCGAAGTGATTTTCAATGGTACCAACTCATGTGTCCAATATTTGGTTGGTGTAAGTTCACGTCAGTAGTGTAGAGTCAAGTGGTCCTGAGGTTTTTGAACATATTTTTTTCAGCATTGAGCAATGTTGGATCGCTAGCGTCGCAAGCCCCCCCTTGCGCGCGAGGATCGCTACCGTCTATGAACCCTGTCCTTTGAGTTGCTGCGAAGCTATCATGTGTAGCTGCAAACCCCCAGAAATTGGAAATAAAAAAATGAAGAGAGTTGGCTCGGACAGCCGCCCATCTCTCTTTTCCCATCCGCCCTGTCCAGTCTCTGATAACATGATGAAAAAGCAAAGTAGACCTGCTGATGGTTCCTCCAGAAAGAGAGGAGGATCCTTCATCCATCCACACCCATGGAATGATGCCTGGGATTTTAAAAAAAAAATAAAAGCCAGTTTCTCAATGGTGATGATAACAATGCAAGTGAGCCGTTCGTCCTCCCCGCGGCCTTTGTAATCCAACTCCCTTGGACCACCCAAAATGATCTGAGGAAGAAATAAAAAGGTAGACCTTTTTCGAACGTAAGGAATCTGGTATCTGCGATGCATTGTCGAACACGCTGCCCATGGTAGCAGGTGGCGATCTGTAGTCGAAAAGCAAATCTTGTTGCTGAAAGCCCATGATTAATGGAGAGGCCGTCTCTCCTGTATAATGATGCTGATGGTACCGAAAATGCCCTGTCCAATTCCGAGATAGAAAAGACGAGTCGCATGTCGCTGCTGTGAGGACACATGATGTGAAGTCGAGGCGTGGTGTGTTGCGGCCATTTGTGTGTCTGTAGAGAGCGTATCTGGTGGCGACAAATTGGGAAAAGAACCCCCCCCCCCTCCTCCCCTTTTTAGACTAACCAGCCGAGCCTGACCAGGAGACCGTTTCTCAGGGTCATTGTTTTTTTGTTCTACTCGTGAAAGTCCTTTTTTGTTTTGGGTCCTGATGATGAAGGGGTAAAGAAATATGTGAACTCCAAACTCCGTGTCGCCGGTTTGATGCAATCTTGATCGTTAGTCCGTTAAACCTGAGTCATGAAAGGCCCAAGCCTTATTGTGTTTGTGAAGGAAAATGTGCGGGCAGTTTGTATGCCCGTGGATTAGGGATTAGTGAGGAAGGGTTGTGTGCATTGCGGATGATGAGAAGTGGCTGATCCCAGCAATGGAGCATGAGCAGTCGGATTCATGCCTTGCCACACCAATAGATATTCTGATTGGAAAAATCAGTGTCGTCGAGAATGTTGTGAGTGGTCAGAGTGATGTGAGTGATTGGAGCGATCTGAGTGGTCCGAGTCGTGGTGAGCACTATGAATCGACTCTGCGTCAGAGCTGCCGGAGCTGGATGAGTCCTCTCCCGTAGTGCCGGCCTTGGAGTTGTTTCCTGAGCTGCCCGGCAGGATAGTCGACGAGTCAAGGCTAGTGTATCCGTCAGAGTGTCCGTCCGTTTGCTTCTTGAGGCCACCGATATTCGCCTTTCTGAGGAGTTTTTGTGCCTTCCTACTAGCAGCGCGAGCCTTCTCAGCAGCGCGTTCTGCCTGCACCTGTCTCTCCCACATCGAGGCGTATCGTCCGTTGGCATTGACCAGTTCCTCGTGAGTGCCCTTCTCGGCGATGGTGCCGTTGTTGAGGACGATGATCTGGTCAGCATGCGTAATGGTAGACAGGCGGTGTCTGCAAGCCAAGTTAGAATTCACAACCATGAGCGGACTCAATTTTGGAAGGAAAGGGACTTACGCAATGATCAGCAGTGTCCTGCCCTGGCCGAGGTGGCCAAGCCGATCTTGAATTTGCTGCTCGGTGTGTGCGTCGAGGGCCGAAGTGGCTTCGTCCAGCATGATGATCTTGGGATTCTTGAGAATCGTCCGCGCAATAGCAACTCGCTGTCTCTCACCGCCACTGAGCTTGAGACCGCGCTCTCCAACCTTGGTGTTGTACTGATCAGGAAACGTCATAATCCGGTCGTGGATGCTGGCAGCGCGGCAAGCTTCAAACACCTCCTCGTCGGTGGCTGACTGGTTGGCGTATCGGAGGTTGTACATCAAGGTGTCATTGAACATTGTGGTATCCTGAGGGACGACACCGATGTAACGTCTGACTGAATCGATAGTAAGGTCCTTGACATCCTGGCCGTCAATCTCGATGCTGCCGGAGGATGTGTTGTAGTACCGGAACATGAGGCGGAAAACAGTTGACTTGCCACCGCCAGATTCGCCCACAAACGCCGTGGTGGTGCCAGGCCTACACTCAAAGTCAAGATCCTTTAGGGCCTTGTTCTTTGGGTCATAGTTGAACGCGACCTTGTTCCATCGAATGTTGCCGTGGCATTCCAGCAAGGGCTTGGCGCCGGGAGTGTCGACGACTGTGGCTTTCACCTTGAACAGTTCCAGAAGACGCTCGCCCGAGATCATTGCCTGTTGGATAGTCCTGTAGAAGGATCCGAAGATGTTCAGAGGTGCCTGCAGCTGGTTGAGGAAGGTCATGAGGGTCAGGAACCTGCCCACGTCCATTCCTCCTATGGTGACTTGGTAGGCTCCAAAGACCATCACCACACTGAATCCGAGCATGAAAACCAAGGCTTGGATGACGTTCATCTTGTTCACTCCCCATGTTACCTGCTTTTCAGCATCCTGATACGCCTGGATGGCGTTGCGGTATCGTTGGAACTCCCACTGCTCGGCGTTAAAATATTTGACAGTCTCGTAGCTCATAATGGAATCGTTCTTGACAGCCTCTTCTTCCCTGTCAGCGTTGGACATGATTCTTCGCTGGTCTGCCCTTGTCTGTGCCATGCGAATGGTAAGGAATAGATACCAGAAGGTCAGACAGCTGACAATGGCACCATAAGTAGCGTCAAAGTAGTAGCAGAAGAACCCTACTGCTAACAACAGATCGGCGATCATAGGAGCCACTGAGAAAGTCACTTGCTCAAGGAAGGAATTGATAGATGCGCCTTTGTTGAGGGCGGACAAAACTTCGCCGGTTCGCTTGCCCAGGTGGAAGTCCAGGCTGAGAGAGTGGACGTGCTCGAAGGCTGCTGATGTCAGGGCCCTGTATGAGTTTTGTGAGATTGGTACCCATAAGATGGCTCGGATCGCATCCAGAAGCATGCCTCCTCCTTGCATGAGCCGAAGAAAAATGAGCAGCCCTAGGACGGCCCAAGGAGCCTCTGAAAGAGTCAACTTCTTGGTGAGCCATCCGACAACAACTGGCACAGCGAGGTTGATGACACGCTGCGCAAGCAAGAGGACCACGCAAAGTGCGTAGAGAAACCGAAGGTATAGCGAATTCCTGGGCCACTGGTAGTCAAAGAAAACCGTGTAGCTTCGAAGGTAACCCCACCATGTTGTCTGTGGGGCTTTGTCGGGTCGATAGAAGCCGGGCTCCTTATAGTCCTTGGTGATGTTACCACCCTCAGCCGCACCATTAGTGTTACCGACAGTGCTTCCATTCCGTGAGCTTCGTACTGATCGACCATTCGAGTCCCGGCCGTTTTGACTGCTATATGACGTCCTGTGGCCATTAAGCAAAGGAGTCGTCTCCTCAGCGCCTTGAGACGAGTTTTGCTGCTCAGACTTATTTTCCTCCTGTAAGGGCTTGTGGATCCAAGCAGCCATGTAGATGCTAAGCATACACATTATTAAGGCGATGCGAATGATGTAGAGAACGACATCGGTCAAATCCCACTTGGATAGAAGCGGTGGTTGTGTCTCGAATTGGGCTGCTCCAGTGCTTTGGAAATCCGGGTTCGTGGCCTTGAGCGAAGTGCAGATGCAAATGACCAATTCGCCAATCAGAGCGAGAGTCCAGGTGAAGAAGTGAGCTATCGTCGGACTTTCGTGCCATTCGATGAGCGTCGTGAGGAGGTACAGGTAGAGATTCGGCGACCCGATAAGGTAGACCTGTTTCGAATTAGCCTGAGGCTTGGAGTATACATAGAGGGTAACGTACAGTCATGGACTGGGACTCCTTATGTCCCTTGATGACGCCCTCGAGCTCTCCCATCACATAGCTGAAGTGGGCAACGCCATTGGCGATGAATGTCAGAAACACGGCGGCGGAGATCCAGGTCAGCCATGTACGGGAAGTCGGTGACAGTATCGGACCATATCGTTTGCGTTTGGGTTCGTCTCCGTCACGGCGCTTCTTCTTCTTCGACACGGGCAGTCGCTTACCGCCCGGCCCCAGAGGTGCTGCGCCGACCTCGTCCTCCTCTTCTTTCGCTGTCGTCAATATGCTGTGTATCGCGGCCGAGATGACGAAGACCAGCAACAACACCAAAGGATAATATAACAACGTCTCCTCGAGCAGGAAACAGTAGAATGGGTCGCCCTGTTTGCAGATTTCGTTCATTCTTGCCTCGTTCGCGAGCCGCATCGGCAAAGGCGGCTTCTCAACACCGACCATGGTATGGACTGTTCAGAGGAGGGAAAGTCAGATGTCGGAAATAACGATACAAGGGAAAGTGGCCCCCCCTGCGCAGGAGAGAGAGAAAGGAAAGAAGAAATGAAGAAGGGAAGGAGGGGAAAGTGAGAGAAACCTACAATTCATGATCCAGGAAAAAGGGTTAATGATTTCATACCATTGCCAGATATGCCACTTGCACGTCGTAGCTGGGACGCAGTTGGCGTCGTTCCCGTGGCAAGTTGGAGGCCCGGCACGGCGCGGTACCTCTATGTGTACGTCGCAAGGAAAGTGGGAGTCCACAAGAGAGACGCAGCCAGAGACACGAGATCTCGTTTCGGGACCAAGATGTTGGAGCGAGACACCAATGACTGGAGACGCGAGTGGTCTGGCAGGCTACTACCCGCCCGTCTAAAAGGTTCTGGGTCTTGCTGGATGCAGGTGGCACCGGGGGGGAGGTAGGGGTCTCGAGCGCTGAGACCGGGGGGTGTCGTGCAAAGCGTGCGTTCCCAAAGGCTCGTGGTGCCGGGGGTGCAGGTCGAACCCACAGGACCACAGGGCGGTACAGAGGAGCCCTGTTCAGTTGGAGTAGTGGTGGGGTCGGCTGACTTGCTCAGTGGCGAAAAGCCACTCCGAAGTCCCTGGCAGTCGAGTCAAGGAAGTTAAGGACTTGTCAGATACTCGGCGGCCGAGGGTTGGTGGGGCGGGATTTTTCTGGCGAGTGTGGGTTCGAATGCAGAGTAGAGGCAGGCTGTGCCCCGATCTGAGAGGCAAGACAGGCGCGGCTCTGGGTGAGGTGAGTCGGTAGAAGAAGCTGGACGGCAGAGTGGATTTCGCCTGGAGTTCGCCGCCAAAAGTGAGACCTTGGACGGAGGGAACCAAGGAACAGAAGGCTTGTGACTGGGGGGGGGGAAAAGAGAGACTCGAGAGGCCTCGGGTTCGGAGGCGGAGCGTGACGTTGAGAAGGTGTCCGTTAGGTACAGGTATTTGTGTAGACGAGACAGCGGCAAGCTATCTACCTGCCGAGAGCCGGGGGTTAGTAGCAAGATTTACCCTCTTTGTTTTTCCTTCCCTCTCTCTTTCGCCGCTTTGGAGAACAACCGACGAAACCTCTCAACCGGGTGTTCTGGCTGAGAGGAGGGGTTGTTAAAAATGAAGACCCGAGGAGGAGGTTGCGGGACAGGGCGCGCGGAAGGAAAAAAGAAGGGCGCAAAAGAAATGCAATATGGAAAAGAAGAAATTTAAGAAACCAAGAGGAATAAGAAGACCAAGGCGACGGAAACATGTGGTGGAAGGTTGGGATGGTGACGATGGCGATTATTGGAGGGAAAGAAGAAGGGTGGGAAGGGATGATGGCAGGAGACCGCCTGGAAGCAGGTACCAAGTACAGAGTACCTTACAGCGCGCACCTGCCACACATCGAAGTCGAGGCAGGCACGGATCGCCCAAAGCAGTAAGTGCGATGCAGGCCTAATGCCAATTCCAGCTGTACAATCTAGTTGTACCTAAGTAGGGTTCGTAGTGTACCTTACCTAAGAATGCAGCGCAGGATAAGGTGAAGCCCAGTGCACTGGAGTAGGCACGTCAGGATACCCAAGGCCAGGGAGGTACGCACGAGGTAAGGTAGGCACAGTGGGCAGGTAGTCGTGGTCAAGCCGGGCCCGTAGTTTGTCCCATGGCCAAGCAAAGCAGAAAGCAAGGCAAGGCGAGGCAAGGCAAGGCAAGGAGAAGGAAAGGTTGAGTAATAAGGTAGTAGTAGCAAAGGCATGTCGGGTGAGGCAAGGCAAGGTGGGACACTTCAAGGTAGCTGGCTGACCCCAAAAGGTACATCGAGGTAACATATTGGCAGAGAGCGAGGTGTTGGCGTTGTTTCGTCTTGCGCTGCCAGATTGTCACTGGTCCAATTCCTCCTTCGGTAGGAGATGTGAAGCCCGTGATGGCAGCAGCCACCGAGAAGGGCACAGAGGGTATCGCGTTTGTAGCGCAGTTGTGGTTGGCAGTAGCGGATCGACGGTGTGCCGGCGTGGTACTTGTTAGCGACCGGCAGCGCAGCGCAGCGAGGCGGCTGGTGGCTGGTTGACTTGGACTTGGCAAGTCGGACTGTTCGTGAATATGGATGGGCAGTGGGCAGTAGCCGTATAGTTCAGGTGAGAGAGAGGCAGCGAGACTCCGAGAGGAAACAAACCAGAGTCTGGAATCCACCCTCAGTGCGTCTATGTGGGGACCCGTCCCGGCTGGTTTGCGTGAAGAGTGGAGTACCGGGGGCTGCTGCTGGTGTTTTGCGGCTTGCCGGCGTTGTGGTTGTTGTCGATGGTGATGACGAGATGCTTTGAAGACGATGCCCTGTCGTATGGACCTGAGGTATGCACGCCGTGGCTACCTTGGGTACCGGAGACGGAATGAGTGTCCAAGTGGTGGACGGGTGGATGGGTGTGAGATGCTTAGGTAGACAACGGAACGCGAGGTGTAAGTCAATGTAAACGGAAGCCAGAAAGCTGTGAATTGTGAGGTGCAGCTGCGGCCTGCAGCTGCTCCTGGGCCGGACGTCAACGAGGGCCTGGACTCGGTTGATGGATGGAAACAGGTAATCGCCAAGGGTCCTGCTGTACGCCCTGGTTAGTGCCGGGGCTACTCATGCATATGATATTGCTCGTAGGGAGAGCACGGAACATGGAGAGATGGGGATGCGGACTGGGGATGGAGATGAATTGGGCCCCCAAACAGGAAACGACGGCCAGGGGAAGACAAAAAAAAAGTATCACATCCGGATGCTACGCATGCAACGCGAAGAGAAGTTTAAATGTGGAGGGGGGGATTTAACATGCTCTAAAAAAAAACCACGCGGTGCAGAGCGCAGAGACTGAGAAGTATCCGCCCAAATGGATCACCGAGAGAGACGACAAGGACACAGCCGAGGGCCCAGTGACGATTCCAACATCAAAAAAGATTGGGGGTGTTCATTGAACAATACCTAGGGCTGAGGAAGGGATTGCGACGATGGGAGAATGATCGGCGTTGGCCTGCGTCTCTCTCTCTCTCTCTCTCTCTGCCTCTCTCCGTGGTAGAGGGTCGGTACCGCAGAAAGGGTCTGTACTTCGTAGGCAACCATTATGGAGGTGGATTAGTCAAGGGGTGACATGGCAATCCGAAATGCTCGTGTTGATACACACTTGCATCATCAATTGTCGATGCTAATGACAGTCAGAGGCTGTGCCAGAATGCCGGTATACCGTCAGATGCTGTCCATGGTCTTTGACCCTCATGTCGCCAACAACCGCGGCTGTGTGGCTCCAGTGACCCAGAATAGCGCATCTCATCTCCTTCTTACCTTTCTGTCACAGGCAAAGCGGGGCGGGGCGGGAGACCGGGTTGGGATGAGGGATCGGGGTCCCGAGACCACACACACGTTGGCTTAGCTCTTGCGATCAAGGGTGCTAGTAGAGCAGTTCGAGAGCATGGAGCGAACACCCGACCTCTACCGCCATCGTCCAGGAGGTGTTCCCGCGACGCCTCGAGGCGGAATGCTCGACGAGTGGCGCCGATGCAAGACGGTGCGAGACGGCGCGAGACAGCGCTGCAGCTGACGGGGGGCGAGGGGAAGCTAGTAGGAACGACCGAGGTCATCCATCCATCTGTTTGTAGGGATGGTTCGTACTGCCCATAGAAGACGATGTCGGCAGACCTAGGGAAGGGAAACGGAAACCCGGGAACGGGAACGTCCAAAAAAAAAAAAAAAGACGGCACGGGGAAATAAGGTACCTTGGGACGAAGAAAGACGTAACAATGGTGAGGGATTTTGAGAAACACAAAGTTGCAAGCTCTCGTTCACGGATGGGGGCCCCTACCGCATAAGACCCGGAAGGAGGAGACTGCGAAGGAGGAGAAGGGTTCGAAGGGGGTAAATCGAATCAAAGATTGCAGCATCCAATGTCCCACCGACCCTTGTTGCTTGCAAGTTCTGAATAGAGGCAAGTGCGAGTACTCCCAAAGGTCAGGCCCTGCCGGCCAGCTGATGAGGGGTCCTGCCAGTTCAGCGATGTGATTTTTTTGGTTTTTTTTTTTTTGCCTTATCCCCCCCATCTTCCCCATCTCGTAGCTTTCTTTTTCTCCCTCGTCATCTCGTCGTCTTACTACCTACTCTTAACACCCTTCAGAGCTTCAGCTTCGAATGGGAATTGATCCTGAGCTCCCGTGCTTCACGCCAACCCGGAGAGCTTCCGATGCGTTCCTGTCATGCCTGCCGCGGTGGTGCTGATTGGGCGTCGGTGTAATAATTGAGAGATTGAGCGTGAGGCGGTTGTCGCCGTGCAGTGCCAGCTTACAAGCCCTTTCCCTTGCGGTTCCATACCTGCTTCCGTTTAGAAAGGACCTCAGCTGCGGAATGGAAGGATAAACGGGAAAGGGAAGGGCAAATCCTTGACCAATCCTTGCTTGCCTTGTACCTCCCCTCCTTTCGCCGTCTCCTTCCATGGACTGTTATTCCTCCTCGTCCCCTGTTCTGGTGTTCGTTCAAGTTTGAGGTGCCCATCGTCAATTCAGCGTTTCCTCTCTGGTTTCATTGAAAAACGGTTCCTTTCCAACAATTTAGCCGGGCCACTTTGACCCGTCCGAGGTGGTCTGGGTCAAAGGCTGGCTTACGCCTCTTGCTAAACAAGTGACGGACTGTCACTTCGCCTCAACTAACGACTCGCTAAGTAGCATACTTCTCGACGCCATGTCGGCCTCTCGATTCACTCTGGCTGCCGTGTCAACGCCCTCCGTTCTTTGTATGCGACACCCGTGGAATGTTTCTTGCTTCCTCGACTCCACTCTGCTCGGATTGAGCGATGCCTCTGTTCAAGGAGCCGAAAGACGGCAAATACCAGGGGAAACCAGACAAGGTTTTCGGCCTTGCTCACTCAAAACGCCAAGCAAGAACCTATTTATTCCTCTAGATTCTGGACATTGCACTACCATGACAACGGGCAACGGGCATGTACGGTACAGGAGTACGGATAGTCCTCGGCCGAGATGCGCACCGACACCTAGACGCAAAACCGCCCGCTTGTCAGCCACGACAGCCCACGACATCAGCTTCACATAGACGACGTGTAACCTCTCCTATCCGCGGCCGCTCGATGACTGGGTGCAACCTCCTTCTTTCTTTTTTGCCCGGTTCCGGTCCCGGTCCCCAGCCCGTATCCGACGTCAGCATCCGTCAAGGATGTTGCAAAGAAGATTGAGCAATCAACGACCTTGTCACTCGATTTCCGAAACCCCTGGAGTCGCCCTCACCTCCGCCGTCACTCCTTGCGATGTCGTCGCGGTTGATATCAGCCCGCGCATTTTGGATGGTCGGAATCCCAACCAAACGGCTTGCATCCAGGCCCTTCTCACCGCTTGGCCTCTACCATCAGCTGCGTTAGCAGGTGAGGGCACAGTGACTGCAGCCGCAGCGTGCATGTACTCATGCATATACCGGACTAGCAAGTGTGCCTGCCCGCCTGGACACATCCAGAAGCACAAGCAGGTCCAGGTCCGGCACCCACCAACTCAAAAGACAGGCCAGACTACCCCTGCGACTCGGCTGTTTGGATCGCTCTGGAGGTGGTGTAGTTGCCGTTGCTCTTTGGCTGAACTGTCCAACGTTTTGTGGCACTGGATGGAACAAGGACTCTGGGATTGGCCGGATGCTGAGCGGCCACTGGAGCCAAAAGTGTCCGCGAGTGGATGGGTGGATTTGACGAGTACACCACGCCCCCAACGAGAACCAATTCGAACCCTCCTATTAGTCGTAATCGCCAACAGAAGGCCCAGAAGCTGCGGAGAAACGTCAAGGATCCCGACCTTTAGGATTCCTCCTCGTCTCTAGTTTCTGTCTACACTATATACGATCTAGACGTGGTCGGTGGACTCGAGGTTCAACCGATGACCTTGGACGGCTCTGCCCGTGGCTCGAGCATGCTCGAGCCACCTGCGCTCAAGGTCCGCTTGGCCGCTGCTCCCGTTGCGCTCACGGCTTCTGATTACACAGCTGTTCAGGATTGGCTATCTTCGCTTCTCCATGTTTCCCATTCGCTGAGGCCAGATCTGAGTTATCACACGCGGACAAGCAAAAAATGCGACGACTACTTCTAGGGCGTCCACTGGGCAAAGAGCTTGTCAGCTCTGGATAAACCGAACGTAGACCTTCTCACTGCAGGGAAGAGGATGGTGACGGATCTGCAACGCCGCTGTAAGTTGCGGCTGTCGCAGACCGTTCGGCTGGGAAGTCGCCGAGGCTTTTAATACCCGTTTCACTTCGACCGTCCGATTCTTGCAACAGTCCGATGGACGTTGGACGCGCAATGATTAGTCGGGTGAGACAAGCAGCGCCATTCCTTGCTCCAACAACCCTCCAGCTATTCACACTGGCCTGCAAATACAATCGCGTCTCATACATCGTTTGCCCGCACAAGAAAGTTCCCAATTTGGAACCGACGAAGCGCTATCGGTTACCTTATGCAGACGGTCGGTGAACGCGTATGCTTCCCGAGCGGGCTGCGGCCCGACGCCATCAACAGCTGAAGCTCATCTGTGAGGGTTTGGCTCTCTCGTCGCTTGAGGTTCCCTCTTGCGTAATCCCGTCCGGCATGAGCGGACTCTGGCCTTGTTCAGGTCAAACAAAGCTCGAGATCGCATTTACCTATGATTCCATCGCGGCTCCAATATCAAATACATCGTGTGCCTCCACTGTCCGTCATTCGATTTACGTGTAACCAATGGGCATCGAGCTGCGCACTGCAGGCCGGCACGTTTGCATGAACACTGGATACGAAAACATCTCCACCGGGCGGTGTCATCAAATAGGCGGAGGTCAGCCTGCCGGTGTCCGCCAGCTTTGCTCGACGGATCAAGGAGGGCTGAGTTGGGTACGGATGCAGCTTGCCCTCTCACCCGGTTGCTATGACCATGCTGAACCGCGAAACAAAAAGCCGTCCGAATCACCGCTAGCATCTTCTGCAAGTGTCTAGACCACACTTTGGTATCTCCGACAAGGGTGTCTCCGGTAGCCCAGGATGCTTTCCTGCCAATGATGGTGACCACCAACACAACCTCATCTTCCAGCTTCATTGTGTGTTTGTCCGTCCCATCATGTCCCTCCATGTGGTCAGTGTATTCATCGTCGACAAGGCCTTGATTTTTTACATAGTGCATATCGAGGACGGATGTGCCGCACCGCAGGCTCATGACGTTGAGATGGAGCATGCGATTATCTGGTGTCACAAGGCTGAGACGTCATTCAACACAGCATATGCACCCCGTATGCAAATTGCCTTGATTGGGGTCTGGGGGACCATGGCTCGTGGGGGGAGGCAATTCTCGGAAGTGGGACTTCTTAGCACACCGAAAGTGCCGTTGGTCCCCCACATCGTGACATTTACTTTTTGAGCCTCAAATAGAACGACGTAACATCGTTGGCCGCGAATGATTCGCAGCAACAAGGTCCTAACTCTACCAGTGCCATACGAGGAGCGCGCATTCTTAGATTTGACACCCATCATGAGCGTCGATGATCCTGATCATGTTGTCACTGGCGGACCCGGTTACTTCCATCTGCGTCAGTTACACCATCACACATCACATGACATGGAAACGGGCCGCCTACGTTACAACATGCTGGGTTTGATGCAGCAACCGAACAGTATTGGTGAGATCGCCGTAGATCGGACAAGCTTGCGGTCTAGGCCTTCGCGATCGTCAGCAGGCCGTCCATCCTACGTGCGAGCTAACCAGCCACACCCAATGGCATGGGGCGACCCTCATGGCTGTGAAAGGCCGTGTTTGATATATTGATGTCGGTTGTCTGTACGAGCAAGGATGAACCAAGACTTCCGCCAAACTGGCCCGCAAAGGTTAAGAGCCCAGTTTCGCCTGCTTTAGTGGCTGAGTTCCGTGTTCTCATTTACACTTTCGTATCGAAACAATCTTTGGTATTTGTATTTTGTTGTCGTCGCTCACAAAGTAAGGTCGTATTATCGATAGTCGGGGATTAACTCCAGTGAACCCCCTGTTCTCCTACCGGCTGCCTTTCCGTCAACAACCGACGACGAGATGACAGCTTTCACCTCCGGAAAGGTCGGCTTCAGGGTCCAATGTTCCGACTTCACGATGGGTACCTGTTTTGAGATGGGTGCACGGCATGGGATGAACTCGAATGGGGCGTGTGAGAAAGAAAAAAAAACCCCTCGAAGCACGAGTTGGGTCTGATGACGCTCTGACTCAGTCATGGTGAAGTCTTCTTGTCTTTTTTTATTTCCTGTTTTTGTTTTTGTTTTTGTGAATTTCTGCAAGTAACAACCATCCACCGCCGTTGGTAGCTGCCGCTGCTGTGTAACACAGCCAAGGCGGTTTGCGTTGGAGCTGTCACAGCATTTGAGGTGACACGAATCGGTCGCAAAGTGATTCCCGGATAGTAGATGCGCGCCCGCATACCCTACACAAGCACAGACAGGTGGGGAGGAAAAAAAAAAAAGAAAATCCTGGCAGGGAGAGAAAGGGCGGTGATGCCCATCAGGCGCACAATCTGAGACAGTGGCATTGCTTCTTTCTTTTTCTTCTTCGTCTTCCTTGCTTTAATGCCCGTCCGTATGTGAGATGTTCTGCATCGAGAGAGGTGTCCATCGCCGGACCGAGGAACGATCTTGACAGCCAGCCACCCTTCCCAGGCTTGCCAGGGCCCCTTCATCCAGGGGTTGAGGCGAAAGCGGGTGGCTGCAATGTCACCTTTATGTTACCGAGGTCTGTTACTTTCGTTTCCTAGTTATTAAGCTGGGAACTACAGGCGCCAAGGGGTTTTGAACAGGAATTGAAGCCAAGGAAGGGAGGGGCCGGCTTTCGTTTTGTTCTTCTGAATTCCGGTCTTGTTCAGCAAGTTATCAAAATGACTTGCAATGTCGGGAGGGGTTGTTGTTGTTAGTCGTAGCTTTCGGGCTTGTTCCAACTTCCATTACGCACATCTTTTTGGAGACGCAGCTAGGTAGCCCAAGCAAGGATGGTAAAGTAGGGGGAAGGGAAGTGCGATAAAGAGCATATCACAACGACTTGTCATCAGATTGGGCAAACCGCCATCCAGCCTGAACACCCCTCCGGGTAACCCCCGTATTATGTCAAGATACCCGCCCTACCTAGTTCTGAGCCCTCCTAGGTACTTTCTTCGATATCGCAGAGATCATTCTCCGACGGCAGCTTCTCCAACGCCCGTTGGCATACACCACGACAAGCTGCCGATGGAGAGAGGGACAGAGAGGGAGAGAGAGAGACGGAGCCTAATAGGATAGCGGCTGCAACTTCCGGAATTTGAAGACACATGCCCCTACCAAACTGAACCGACCGGCAAGGTAGCATCAGACTCTTAGCTTCGAGGAGAAAATCTCACCGCAGACCAATTCTTTCCATCAGAACCTCTTGAGGGGGGGAGCACGCGAGCAATGTCCTCGAACAACCTACGTGAGACGGACAAAGCCCAGCCCGTTGGCCCTTTTCGAATCTGCGCCGAGTAACGCCTGCAGATTACTGGAGGAAGATATAACTCATCAAACCATCGAATCGTGACGATTGCCACATCCTAGGCCCTGACGCGCGATATCACGAGGGAGGTGCGTGGATGCGAGCTCCCGGGTCACATTGACTCGGAATCTGTCGATCGAGGCGAGTCCACCGTCGCACAGCATAGCCATTTAATAAAAACATCATGTTCAATGGCTTACACACCTATAAACGAGGACACACAAACACACCTGCCTGCCGATACAAGCCGTCAAAGAAGACGAAACCCACGTTCACGGATCCGGGACCTTGGTCGTATCTTACACTCCCACCAGACTGGTAGACGGGTTTCCTCTTGCTGCCCTTTCCTATTCTACCGTCTGGTCCAAAGACTGCGGTGCGACGAGAAAAAAAGGTGCGGCCAAGCAAGACGTTGGACAAGCCAGGGGGCGCGATTGGTCTTTTCCGACAACACGACAGCATCCAGTCAGTCGCCGAATCACACGAAACCCTGCCTCATGCGGTGCTTATAGTCGCTGGCAGTTCCCCGTGGCGGAAGAACGGCTGATTGGGGCGTGTGAAGCACCTGGTGTAGGAAATGGAGGTAAGGAAATGGTGCAAGAGGAGAGGTAAGCGTACGATGGAAACCAGAAACGGGTTCCCATGGAAGTAGTTGCAGTTCTTGTACACGGGAGGCCCACAAGGAAGTTGGTTCCGCGGTGCCCTCCCATTTTGTTGTTACACTCTCCCTGCCTTCCTTTCCCAAGATTCCCGCCTGCATTCGGCTAGCTACGCCGAGATGGGGGAAGTAGACTTTTGTGTGGACTCTCCGCAGCACGGTAACCCGGTACCGTGCTAGTACCGTGCCGGGGTTGTTGTTCGTGGGCTCGGCTCTTGGAGCTGGGGGTGTTTTATCAGCCTGCATGGCCGGATAGTGGCGGTGAAGGGGGTCGGTGTACTACATGCTTGTCTGGGGTGATTTGGGAAAACGGGCCCAGCTTGCTTCTCTTATCGCAAACGGCTTTCAAGTTATGGGGGGGAAAAGGGGGGGATTAGAAGGAAAGGGAAGCATTTCATACCCTGGCAGGAAGGGAACCTGAGATTTTTGCCCCGGAAACCTTGCTTTACAGGTAAAGCATGGCAATGAATCGCTACACGCATCTATGATGCGACCAAAACGCAATATAGATAGGACTCGGCAGCGAAAACGCCATCCGGAGAAGCATTGGCTGAGAATCCTGTGACTTCTATCCAGGTATGTCTCGAAGGACATCCTCCCGCGATCCGGCCGAATGGGAATACACCACATGGATGCCGCTTAAGATGCCCGTCCACTTCCATCACGCCCTCGGTGTAGAAGTTGTCATGCAAGGTCGGAATGGCATGGGTTTGAGATAGAGCTTTACTTCTTCGCGCCGGCGGCGGCGGCGCCAGCGGGCCAGCGGGCTAGCCAGCCAGCCAAGCCAAAAAAATTGCAGTGCACCGGAAGCAAGTCCGGGAATCCCCCTGCTTCTCGAATCGGTGAGTCGGGTTAGAGTCTTGACCGACAATGTGGACTTCCACATGGGGGGTCTCCGACGCAGCGAGCGGACGCAACTCTACGACTCGCCTTGCAGTAACGTCGTCCAGCCTCCGGAAACCATACCCGGCAGGAAAGAAGAAAAAAGAAAATGGACTTCCCGCAAAGATGCAAATCCCAGCACCCGGTCCTCGGCGAAGTTTTTGGTTCGAGGAGGTGATCCAACATGACCGTTGGTGATCTGCTCGCCTTGCATGGCTGGGTGATACAGCGCCCGGCTCGGCTACGCACACCAAGCAGTCGAAAATGGATCATCCTCTCATCGTCCAATCCGCAGAGAACGTCCTCTCTTCTTCCTGCGGGCCAAACCCCCGGTCAAGGGGGGCGGAAGAGACGGGGCCCTGCCACACTTTCTCGGGAAGCGATTGTCGCTGCGGGAAGGCCCGGTTCGTGAGAGTAGTGCGTTGATCCGTAAGTAGTGGGTGCCAGGCCGTAGCTTTGACTATATTCCATGCGCGGTGCGGTCATGCTTTTCGGGGACGGGCCGGAGGCAGTCGGCTCTCAGGGTGGTCCTCATGGAGACTGTGACATCGCCGCCCGCCCGCCCCGCCCGCCCCGTCACGGCGAGGGCGGGGTCGCCTCAGGACCTTCTAGCAGCTGCCAGATTTTCTGGGTGCATGTTGGAGACAGTGTGCAAGTGGGACATTTGCTGTGCACTCGCCATAGGTTTGCTGGGGGTCAGGTCCTTTTCAAAGTGTGTGAGTGCGCGGAAAGGCAAAGTCTATGTGACATGTGAGAAGATCGAGCAAGGACCTTCACCGACAAGCGGACGAGATGTGAGCTGTCATCGGCCCAGGGTCAGTCGTTCGGATGGCGGTACTTTGGCTCGGTGTTCGTAATAATATAGGAATGAGGGATGAGTGGGAATAAGCGAGAAACCTGTGGCCATCAGGCGAGTTGGTAATCGAGATGAAGTATGAGATTGAGAAAGCTGAAGTTGTGTCGGGTGCTTCGTCGACGATGTTCGTGATCCCTCTTCGGCGTTCTGCGTTGCCTTGGAATTTGCGTAGAATATCATCCAACAACGCAGTAGAATAAATATTGCCGAAAGCGAAACGGATATCAATGGTTCGGATGAATGTGATTTGACAAGAGGCCAATGAGCTTTGAGTTGGCGTTCGATGGCCATTTAGTTCTCGCATTGGAAGGGAAGGTGTCCGGCGGACAATAAAAACTTTGGGGAAGCCGGTCCCTCCTTTTCTGACAAAATGAGAGTGGAGTCGGCAGGTGTGGTGTGGAGGGGGGCCAGTATCCGTACATTAGCATACTAAAGTCTAAGGTAGGTAGGTAAATGGAGTGGCTTCAGTGGCAATGCCCTCCAGGTTTAGGCGGCTCATCGTCGCAAAATCGAAGCCGGCCCCACGTGCCCGCCGCCTGCCAGAACCAGAAAACCCCTGCATGATTTCAGCCTCGCGCACTAGTGAGCACCGTCAGCTGCTGAGAGCCTGAGCTTCCCCGGGGAGCGGCCCCAAAAAAAGTCAGCCTTGCCACCAAGATCACCACTTTCTGCGACCGAGAATGCTCAATTGACCAAGGACACTGCGCTTTAGATATCGATACCCAGCAATTTTCTTGAGAGTACTCTGACTGGTATGTCTATCGATGTCATATTTTGACTTCTCCCTGCTAATAACGGATTCAAGGCTCCCGCTCAACCGCATGCGAAGCACCTTCCTACCAGCTCTACCATCGATCTTCCACAGTCGACCCAACAGCTCTCGCTGCCACGCTCAACACCGATAGCCTCATATCAGGGCGCAACTTTTCTGCGAATATTCTTGCAAAAGTCTCTTCCGGCACACCTCAAAGTCGATACACACACAAACCCGCAGATCAACAATATGAGCCAGACACCGTCAACTCCAGTGAAGGTGCCACCTTCGGCCGCGAATCACTCAGCAGCCACTCTAGACCCAGAGCTAAGATCGCAAATCAACACATTACTGCTTAAGGACGGTCATGTCACAAAGTAGGCCTCATCTTCCCAAACCCCCAGACCTCGAACTTGGAGCTGACCATCATCCCTCCCTGCCCAGAATCCAGGAACAGCTCCTCCACTCCCTCCACGCGAATCAAGCAAACTGGCCCACCCTCATTCAGAACCACGCCCTCAATCTCCTACGTACAGGCGAAGTCTCGACCTTCCCAGACCTCCTCCGGCGCGTCCTAGACGACGTCCGCCAGGACACCCTCGATCCCTCAGCCCCCTCCACTGCATCCCCCTCAACAGCAAAGACAAACGGGGCAGCTTCAGAAAAAGAAAAGGACAAGGATAAGAAGACAAACGGGACCGCCTCCTCCACGCCGGCACCCGGTGCAGACCCGAGTGTTCAGTCGAACCTGGCCATCCCTTCGGCTGTGATCGACGAGGCTATCAAGGTCACACAAGAAAGCCTGGAGGCTGTCTGCGAGATTGACAGTGCTAGCTGAAGCTGAGGTGTACCTGTGATGTATGGAACGATGCGGACATGATGGTGATGCCACAGAAAGTGGGAGAGAGTGTGGCAGCAGGCCTTGGGAGGAGATGGTCACGACCAGTGACCGATAATGAGTGCCACCGGAGAGTGGGAGGCGGCGCCGGTGCGATGCTCATAACGATCCACTCAGGTGTGAGATGCTCATAGAGCACGCCTATGCTGGTTGGTTTGAGCAAACTGCCATTGTTGATGATAAAAGCCATTGATGTCAGCCAAAGACAATGCCAGGCTAGGCATTGCGTGTACACATAAATCGAATCTTTGAGAGGGTTCTTGACATGAATCCATGAAAGGAATGAGAACAAATGAGATTCGTTTTCTTTACATAGCCGATTCTGAGAGAGACGGAGACACAGAGGGAGAGAGAGAGAGAGAGAGAGAGAGAGCACAAATGAAGAATCCCTCGGATCTTTGTGGTCTTCAATCGCATCCATGCACCAGCTGTTTCCCGTGAGACATCTCATCATGTATGGCTTGCCGTCCAACGTCGGTATGAGACTCACGAGATGCTACTCAGTTAAGTAGTTCTAGGAATATTAGTCTCACAAACATATCACCCGACGATTCATAAGCAAAAGGCTTGGTATAGTCAACGTATCATGGAAACTACCTGTCTACCAACTCCGTCCGCCCCCAGATTTCCGCCGATAGGCTCGAATTTCTGTGACCCGGCCCATCATCTGTACGCGTGACGACGCAGATGCATCGGAGAGCAAGGAAAAACTAGAATACAACGAGGGCATGCCTGCATTAAATGGCACTCTAACCCACCCATCCCTTAGTCGTAAAGATCATCATCGTTTCCAGCGTCACCGAAGCTGTTGGCGGCCTCATTGGCTGCACCCTCACCCTCGGGGAACTTGAAGTACGCGCCAGGGCCGGCGTTCTTCATTTGCTGGGCAAAGGCTTCGTACCGGCGAATCTCAACGTCGCTGACGGAACGGCGAGCCATCTGCATAGCCTCCTCAAAGTGACGCTTGGTAAGCTCGGGGACAGGATCCTCCTCATCTTCGTCCATAGCCTCTTCGCCTGCGGCCTCACGAGCCTTGGTCTTTTGGATGTCGGCAGTGATGGCCTCCTTGATGGCAAGCTTGACCGCACGCTGGGTGATGAAGCCAAGATCGGCACCGGAGAAGCCGTGAGTCTTGGATGCAATGAAGTCGATGTCGACGTCACCGGCAACAGGGGTCTTGCGGAGCTGAGCCTTGAGAATACCAGCACGGGCGGGTTGGTCGGGCAAGGGCACGTAGATGAGAGAGTCTAGACGTCCAGGACGGCATAGGGCAGGATCGAGCTGCTCGGGTCTGTTGGTCGCACCAATGACGAAGACGTTCTTCTTCGAGGTCATACCATCCATCTCTGCATCAGAATTAGCTTATGATCATCTCAATTTAGCGTTAGGAGTAAAACTTACCAGTCAGAAGCTGGTTGACAACACGGTCGGAAGCACCGCCAGCATCGCCCATGGATCCGCCACGAGCCTTTGCAATGGAGTCCAGCTCATCGAGGAACACGATGCAAGGAGCGGCGGCGCGGGCCTTGTCGAAGATGTCACGGATATTGCTCTCAGACTCACCGAACCACATGCTGAGAAGTTCGGGTCCCTTGACGGAGATGAAGTTGGCAGCGCACTCGTTGGCGACGGCCTTGGCCAACATCGTCTTACCGGTACCGGGGGGTCCGTAGAACAGGACACCTCTGGACGGGGAAAGACCGAACTTGAGGAACTTCTCAGGGTGGTCGACGGGGTACTGGACGCTCTCCTGCAGTTCGGCCTTGACGGTCTCGAGACCACCAATATCCTCCCAGCGAACGTTGGGCACCTCGACGACGGCGACCTCACGCAGAGCGGAGGGGTTGGAGACACCCAGAGCAAAGCGGAAATTCTCCATGGTAACACCGAGAGAGTCGAGAACTTCAGCATCGATGGTGTCCTCATCAAGATCGATGAGGTCCATCTTTTCACGAATCTGCTGCATGGCGGCCTCAGAGCAGAGGGCAGCAATATCGGAACCGACGTAACCGTGGGTCTCGGAAGCAATCTGCTCCAGGTCGACGTCGTCACCGAGCTTCATGTTCTTGGTGTGAATCTGGAGAACTTCGAGACGTCCAGTAGGGTCGGGAATACCAATGTCGACCTCACGGTCGAAACGACCGAAACGACGCAGAGCGGGGTCGATGGAGTTGGGGCGGTTAGTGGCAGCCATGACAACGACGTTTGAGCGGGCCTTCATGCCGTCCATGAGGGTGAGGAGCTGAGAGACGACACGACGCTCGACCTCACCGTTGGTCTTGTCACGCTTGGGCGCGATAGAGTCGATCTCATCAATGAAGATGATGGCGGGAGAGTTCTTCTCGGCCTCCTCGAAAGCCTTGCGTAGGTTTGACTCTGATTCACCAGCCATCTTTGACATGATTTCGGGACCGTTGATGAGGAAGAAGAAAGCACCGGTCTCGTTGGCGACAGCTCTCGCCATCAGCGTCTTACCGGTACCGGGGGGGCCGTAAAGAAGGACACCACGAGGAGGCTTGATACCGATCGACTTGAAGAGCTGAGGATGGCGAAGAGGAAGCTCAACCATCTCGCGAATCTGGGCCATCTGCTTTCTGCAGCCACCAATATCGTCATAACCGACCTCATTCAGGTTACCTTCCTCCTCGTCACGCTGGATAGGCTCGCCCTCGCAATGAATGACGGTATCTTGTGCGACGATGCCGTATTCGGGGGGGTCAACCTCGACGACCTTGAACTCTACTTGTCTCATACCACCACGCACGATGAAGAGGTCGCCCTGGCGGACAGGTCTGTAGGCCTCGCGGAAGTAGGGAGCGAGGAAAACGTCAAAGAGAGAGCCGGTGATGCCCTCAACAGTGTCGGCAATGGGGAGAACAGCGATGCGCTTGGCCTGCGGTGGGGGTTAGCAATCAGAGCTTGAAGAAGAAGCCGTCTCCTGCTTAGACATACGTATTTGATATCCGGGCACGGGTGGATGGTGATCATGTCACCATGCTTCACCCGCAGGTTGTGGCGGACGACTCTGTTGATGCGAGCGCTACCATCGTCCAGCTCATCGTCGGCGAGGACGATCAGGACGGTATCCTTTCTCTTCTTGCCGCGCACGAGTACAGTGTCACCACGGAAGAGCTGAAGAGCCTCCATGGTGTTTTCGGACAGGGCAATGATGGAGTTGTCATCGTTGACGGCATCGGTAACCCTGCTTCGGTTAGCATCACGAAGCTGGTCTCACGCTTCCCAGAGCCCACGTACATCAGCTGGTTGGGCTTCTTCTTCTTCTTCAAAATAGCGGTCGCGGTGTCATCTTGCTGTTAGAACAGTAAGTATTAAATTCGATCGTCACAACATGCGTCTGCATCGAGAGTCGGGTAGACAAACATCCTTGACCTCAGCACCCGAGGCATCCCTGGTAGGTACTGTCAGCGAAGTTCCTTCCGTACGCGAGCTACTGCGCGAGAACGCAGCAGTGAATGTGTACTCACATCAAGTTGACCTTCTTCTTGTGCTCGGCGGGCTGTTCCGACGGAGGCGCCATCTTGATCGACTGTTTCTGATGATTCGGGTATTCGTATGCAGTCGAAGTCCGAGTATGAAGGTGGGATCGTCAGCTGTGTGGGGTAGCTGTCAATCGTGGGATTCCCTATTGAGGAGGAAATCAGAAAGGAAAGACGATTGGTGTTGGTTTATATCCCTTCCTGGAGGTGAGAGGAAGGAAAATTCGTGGTTGGCGGAGATAGGGTGGGAGGTTTGCAGATGGGAAGCTTTGTTTCGGAGACAGGCAGGTGCAGCAATGGAGGTAGTAAAGGCCAGCCAGCAAGAGCGGGAAGGTGGTGACGGGAGGCGGCGGCAATCCCTGGGAGCGGCCCCCGGACAACCAATGAAATCATAGAGTGGGGCGGATTAAGTGCCCTCCGGTGCACTCAGCAGCTTAAGTAAGGCGCCGCTCCAGGGGTCGAATCTGGCCCAAGCTCTACGATTCAGGTGGTGACGGTGTCGTCAGGGCAGTGGAAAGTGTTGGAAGCTTCCACTCTTGCTGACCTTTGACCTTGAGGGCCCGACAGGCAGCCTTTGGGCCACGCACTCTCTGAGCGAGTCGGTGTCCCACGCACGTCCTCCACCTAATCCACCTTGCCTTTTGGAACCCGGTACTTTGCCTTATCGCTTTTCTGCATTAGTGAGCTTTTATCGATATGGCAATTGCACACCTAACAGCTAGGCAAATCACATCACCATAGTAGACATTTTACTTCAATATGGGTCTCGCCATCGACTGCCTTGTCGCCTGAGGCGGGGTTATCCTCTGTCCAAAAAGGTACTTACCGACTTACCTTCGATACCAGGTGTATACGAAAGCCTCTAGCGTCGCGGCGGTCAGAGACAGGCAGAAGGAGCGAGCGACTTCTTTGTTATTTCTGCGACAAATCATTCAAAGGAGCGGCGAATCCGTCCACCAGCTGAGCATCCAAAACGTTTGCTCTCCTCCGAGACTTGCCATCCTGGCAGCCCCCATACCCAAGCCTGGACGGTCGATGCATCCGGCGGCAAACGAATGACGGCTAGGATGCCTGACTACTGCGAACAAACGGGCCCTTCCCCTTCCACCTCCCACTTCTCGTTCTGTGTAGGCAGCCCCGAAGATGAGTCTTCCGGCGACGGCCTCCCACGCCTTCTCCCCTCCAAATCCGTCTCTACCCCCCAATCAAACGGCAAAGCTGCGATTGTTCATCGCCTCCTGCTGGGACAGCGGCCACGTCGCCACCTTTTGCCGCCAACCAAGGTATTTGGCGCTGCCCGCCAAGTGGTCGAACATGGGGACTGCCTCGGCGTGTCGCATGGTCGGGAGGAGGTTGATGTGGTGCTCCAACAGCCCGAGCCCGAGGATGCCGACCCCGGAGCGGGGGCTGCCGGCGGCGATCCTTGCGGACCGGTTTTGCGCCTGCAGGAACGCCTCGGTCAACCAAGAGACGGCTGAGTAATTGTTCATGCGGCGCGCTATACTATGGTCATGGCTTGACAGGTCGGCCCGCCTAAGCATTTTGGTCAGCACTGCGTTTGCAATTTACAAACTGCGGCGGGTATGCCATGCTCACTTACCCATGGGGCGGGCCCCCGGCGTCGGAGCCAGTCTCCACCATGTCGGACCTGAAGCTCATCTGAAGTGGGGTTTCGGCGGGCTCGTGATGTGACGGGACGGACCGAGCTGTCGACAGCCAAGCAATTTGGCTTTCGTTGTTCGTCTGTATTTGCCTTTGGATTTGGAGTATGTCAATCTGTTAAAGGTCGTGACTCTCTTGTGTCTGTGTTCGCCCAAGGGTGAGGAAACTAGTGCCACGCCCACGCTGAAACCCTTTTCAGCAAGGCGTCGACAAAACCTTCTTATATCAGAGGCGACGGATACCCGCCCTGGGTGGTCACAGCCCGGTATCGTCCCGTTGGCCTCCCATGTCTTCATCGCCAGGGGTACCAGACGTCTGGCAATTGGGCTGGCAGGCTGCTGCTGCAAGATGAAATGCAGCCCTTCCAGGCTAAGGTACTGCAGGTTTGGGGGCCATTGGCTGTGTAAGCCATTAGCACCCTGTGGCACACTCACATCACAGGGCACGGCATCGCTAGCCTGACGCTGCAGAAACCGGACGATTGTTTTCCATGCTTCCTTGTCCATATGCTGGCAATCGTTCGATCGTTTCTTGCCATTCCTGCAGGCCCGTTACTCGCACATGTCGGATCGAAGTGGCAGGTATTCACATCCCTCTCAAATGAGTTCCTAAGAAGGCGTGACAAGATCTTGATGCAATAAAACCCATGGGCCTCCGAGCTCGATAATTGCGACCTGATCCGGCTACCTTGGCTAGGGTAGCAGCACCATGACGAGATAAATGTGTCCAACCAGGAGGCTGGCGTATCTCAGCCTCAGCCATGGCCTGACTTTCCCCACTCCCCCTCCAAGACAGAATTGCCAAATTCCATCGTGAAGGCGCATGGCACAATTGCTCCTGCGATGACAGTTGGACTACCTATTGCCAGCATCATCTTACACAGCCCCTTCTGGTCCGTCTTCTGAAAAACCAAGGTCTCCTCATATCATGGGCGGGCTACCCCGTCGTCCTCTCAAGCCCGGACCCCCCATGAAATCCAAGTCCACCTAGGTAGGTAGCAACGGCCTCTTGACCCGCGCTTCTGCATATGTCGATGCATTATCTACGGCTCCCAGGCTCACAGTGTTGTGTAACTCGCGCTGCGCTTTTGATGGCAGCCTTGCAGAGAGAAGCTCGTATTCGAGCGCCATCATCACAATGCCGATTATGGTAGGAAGGGCTGAGAGTGTTGACCTCTCCTCCCTCCCGTACCATGGAACCTCGAGTTAACGTTGCTGAGAATCCCATCCCGCAATACTTGCCAGCTCGATACCGTCTACTTGCGCTTACCATCTAATCATAGCCTGCTGCTATCCAGGGATCATGTATGAAGCCGCAACTCGTCTCCCCCCCACAATGGAACCAGCTTCGCGTGTGCCTCCTCGTCCGTCAGCACTAATACTACAGCTATTGACGCTGTGCTGCACTTCCCGGCCCCCAACGCAACGTTCACCTGCCCGCGCGATCTTTTGCCTTGCCCCGAGTATCCACACGGGACGCCGGCCGGTTGCCTCTTCTCACATCCGGCGATTGCGGGGTTTTTGGGGGCACCCACATGGGTTTGTCTACATCCTCACACACGGTTCAGGTTGCGTGTTTTATGCTTCACGTCTTCCAACCTGGCAATTATCGCAAACGGTGGCATGCAATGAGTAACAGAAAAACCGGACCAAGCCCGGTAATAGCTGCTGTGATTGGAATATCATACAAGATCATGTCCACCGTCCTCCGATGCGGATATAATAATAGGAAGGCTGCGTGCAAACTCCTCATCCCGTATGCTGTCCCTCCACCGTCGTGCGAGAAAGTAAATGCCCAAACAATGCAATAAAAAGGTTGACTCGCTTTTATGATCCATTTCCCATAAAAAACTCCGTGGTGAAGCCCTCTTTCCCTCCCCAGGATAGGAAATCATTGCTCCTGAGAAAGTGCTGGCTGGTATCGCATTTGGAGAACCCACTTATCGTCAAAGTCGATGCCTCTCCGAATCTTGGTACCCGCCTTCTTCCATACGGTCGCGCCGAGACCCATGTCGGCAATGAATAGCTTCCAGTCTTCGTCTTCAGCCACAGCGGCATGGCCATCAGCCGCTCCAGCACCGTGAATATTCGAAGGGTCGGTGTCCGAGATAGGCGCCATCGCCTCTAGCAATCCCTTCTTTGGTGCGCCCATCGCCACCACGTACCGAGGCTTGACGTACAAACGCCCGCCATCAATGATGCTGACCTTTCCGGTGGATGGGTCGATGCCGGTTGGAACATCGACCGCGAGAACGAAAGCCTCGTTTCGGTTGGCCCATTCTATCAACTCGTACACGGTGGCTTGGTCGCCAGTCCGCAGCTCCTCGAAAGAGATCGCCAGGCCCAGAAGAGCGTCGATGATGAGTGTGACCGATGTTGCTGGAGTAGAGGCTGTTTTGCGAAGCTGTTCGAACAACTCGATCTTGTTGTGTACGCGACCCCCAAAGTTTCTGTAGATTCTCACTTGCTGTCGCATGTCTTCGAGCAAATCTCGCTCACGCTCGATGCCAACCACACAGACCAGGAGATTGAGACCCTTATTGCGCAGGTGGCGAGCAGCCGCAATGGCTCGTATTCCGGATTTGTTGTTGCCAGCCAGGATGACGACGGTCGCAGAAGCCGACAAACTGCTGTTCTGAGCGTTTGCACCACCCGTACCGAAACGGACTTGGATCGCCGGGTCCTCCAGAGCTTGCAGTGTAACCTCGGCGATTCCTCGCCCTGCGTTCTCTGCCATCATATCTTCCGTGAGTCCGATCTCGTTGGCTGCAATGTTTTCAAGGTTCAGCATCTGAAGAGCCGAGACGGTCTCCAGGCGTCGATTTGACGGTTCGAGATAGAATCCGGACTGTGTGACGTGCTGTAAGTGGTTAGTGCCATGAAGAATCTTTGGGCTGTCTTGAGAACGAAGCAACGCTTGAGGCTGTCTGTTCAGACGTACGTTGGAGTTGACGCGATTCAGGGGCTGACTGGTGAGTTGCGCGCTCGCTTTCCGCGATTGCGACCTCCTCGAAGCCCCTGGTTTGCTTTCCGCCCTGCGGCTACTCTGAGCACTCCGGACATCACGGCCGCTTAGTCGATCAACTCCATTAGCGGCATCATCGGCCTCGCTATTCCAGAAATCTTGACTCGTCTTTGCCGACGCAGCTGGCAGGTCGAGGACGTTCTCAGAGTAATGGAGGTTCTTCCCTCCCGCCGTTCCTGGCTTGGGTAGGCGATTGTGCGAAACCAGTCGATCTGCCTCATCAACCAAGTCCTCCTTGCGCATTTGGTCGAAAATCGTTCGCTTATCAAACTTTGCAAGGTTGTTCTCGAAATCAAACTCAACCATGTCCTCTGTGACATCCTCCGAGGCCCATCCATTTTCGGGGAGGTCTTTCTTCCCTTTGAGGCCCCGTTTCAGCGAGTTGAAGGGCTGAAAGGAAGGTGAGCTTTGCAGCATTGGAGTTTGCCTCCAGCCTTTCCCCCGGTTAGCTGCGTTGCCGCGAATCGGCGTGATTTCTGGTATCGTTTCTTCCGTTGCGCCGTTACGAGCTCTTTGCTTCGCTCGCCGCCTACTGCCTTTCTTTTGTGATTGACCCTGTACCTCACTGGCATCCTGCGATACTGCACTGTTTTCCACAGGATTTCGTTTCGCGTTGGGCGTCGAATCATCCACCTCCAGCTCCTGCAAGGTCTCGCTCAGGCTCACAATGTCGTCTCTCAGCCCTCCTGTCAGGTGGACACCAGACAGAACCCCTGGTTGCCCCGGCCGAAGGTCCCTTGTTGCCTCTGCAGCCGGTTGAGGAACAGCTTCCGGCAGTGTTTGGCTTTCGCTCCCACTCATGATACCAGAGTCAGGCCTTTTTCCCATACTGAGAATGGCGGGGTCCGCAAAGGCCGGCTGCGCAGGCTGATTGACAACAGGCGCAGGGACGGGACTGACGCCCGGCGCCGTGAATGTATTGGGTGCAGCATCCTCTTTGAATTCGGAAAGCTCGAGGATGTTGGCAGCGTCGATATTGACTCTTGGGAGCCAATGGTTTGTCCCGAGAGTGAAGACTATGTGGGCGACTGTTAGTGGGACTGGGCATCGAGTGAAGCTGAAGAGAAAACGACGTACCGTTACTCAGTGTGAGACTGGTACCGGCCTCTATAGCGCTGACAGTGCCCTTCAGCATCGTACCCTGAGGCTGCCTCAGTGTCACCAGCATCTGCAAGCCGATGAACTCCATGGTGACGAATACGTCACAGCGTCTGCGTGCTGAGTCGTCGACCGTGTCAGGATACACGAAAGGAGCGTTGGGTTGGGGCGTCGTCGCAAGGACAGAATGCGCGAATTGACCGCACGCGTAGCTCTAGGGATATCGCAAGTGGCCCCAAAAAGATCGCCAAGTGGACGCGTTGGCGGCTAGATGCTGTGAGAGCGCAGTACTGAAGTTGGCGTTGACAGTGAATTTGTGCGTTGACCTTGGATCTCGACGAATGACCAAACCGGAGAGCTTGCTTCCCCCAATTCCCCCTCGGGCACACGCACCTGCTGGGTTCAGGTTCCCTTAACTTTTTCCCAGTTCTTATCGATAAGGTGGGCGCAGGGGACGTAAGGTACCTAAGCGCAGGGCAAGCGCAGGGCACGCAGGTCCCAGAAGGTCACGGGGATTTTTGCTGGTGGCGGGCAGCTACAGCATGCCCAGGAAGAAGGGATGAACGTCATGGACACAAGCTTCCGGGCCCAGTTAGGTAGGTACGAACTGAAAAGCTCGGTGCACTTGGCTGAAGGAATCTCCTGTGCTACCACCTGCAATATCCTTCAAATGCGCCAACCTTCACGATCAACAAGGTATAGGTGTCTCGGGTTATCGTCCAGCACAGATAGCACCTATGCGCCGCTTTCACATCTTCCTTTTGCCTCGTCAAGGATAGCGACAGCAGCTCTGGTAGTAGAAACACTGAACCGAGAGCATTGAAGCCCCGCAGACACAAACTGAATCGAGAGGGGTTGCATGTCGTTGATGTTGATAAAAACTGGTCACCATGACAACGGCGCAACTTGACCAACGACAAACGTCTTCCAATATCGTGCTGTCTTACTTGTTCGTTATAAGAGCAGAGGTATTTTCCGTCTTACAAAGGCGTGCGCTTCAAAACGAAACCAGAGCGTCCGAGTCCAACGCTATCTATGTCCAGACAACCATCAAGACCAAATGAACCCCTTCCAACCATGCCTAGACTACTTGAGCAGGACCTTTGCTCACGAGGTGTCCCTGAAACGCCATATTATGTTAAGGCCAAAATCCTTTCCGGATCCGACTTCAAAAACCACCGTAGCTCGCCATTGCCTCCTCCTCATCGTCCAAATCAATCACCTCGATACCTTTCCTCACAAATGATTGAGACCGCGCGCTCATTCCAGACGTACTCTTGACGGGCTTCGCGTCTTTCTCCTTGTGCAGAAAATCAGCCATGCTTGGTGGCGGCTTTTTCGCAATGGCTATGTCGGCACTGTAGAGCTTGTTGTAGAACCCTACGACCCGAGGGTGAGCCATCACCTTGTCCTTCTGGAAACGGAGGACCTGCAGGCCTTCTTGGCTGGTCGCTCGACTGAGCGCGACATAGGCCTGGCCTTTTTCAAACACCTTGCCGAGATCAACCTTGACCCGTTCCAATGTCTGGCCTTGGGCTTTGTGAATCGACAGTGCCCATGCAAGGATCAGAGGCAGCTGGCTTCGGTTAGCCTGCACCTCGCCATTAGGCAATTCAACCTTCCAATCTTCTGGAACGCAGAGGATGGTCCGGGTAGATCCATCCACCGCCGAGAACTCCACGACAGGATACTGGGTTGTGCCCCTGGTTGCTTCCTCCACTTCTCTGCTAAAAGCTTTGATTTTGCGCCTGGCCTTTGCTTCTCCATCCTCGTCTACATCCTCAACAGTGTCGGCCCTCATGTTCGCCGGGTCCCAGTTTTCAAAGCTTCCCTCGCTCATGAAGTGAGTCACTTTGCCGAGCGAACCGTTGACAAGTGTGTCGTCCATGTTTTTGATAAGCATGACCTGGGCGCCAACCTTGAGCTCAATCATTTTGGGTGCCATCATATTCTGAAGCAACTTGTCGCGTATTTGAGGATCTCCGGAATCGCCTGCGTCGTACCGTTTGGGTGCCCCGGGCAGGTTGCGCAGTCGACCTTGGTTGGCATTCTCCACCTCATATCGCGTAGGGAACAGCTCGGTGACTTCCAGTCCATCCTCGGCGGGAATTGGCCTCGTCAGCTTCTTGAAAGCTTGCACAGTCTCGTCGCTAATCCTGCCAAGACGCATTTCGTTGAGCATGTTGGCAAAGACTAATATTGGTTAGCTGCTGCATCCATCTACTCTGTTTGTACTCGTGTTTTGTTTCGACATACCTGGGTCCCTTTGACGGAACACCTGCGTTAAGCCAATCGTGTGGTCAATCGTAGTGTTCCAAGTCGCCGCCTCAAAGGCGAATTTGGATTCTCTGCTTTTATCGCCATCAGGGACCGGGGGCAGCTGGAAGAAATCACCCGTAATCACGAGTTGGATGCCGCCCCAGGGCTTGCCGTTATTTCTGATGGTTCTGCCGATTTGTGAAAGCTTGTCGAAAAGATCGCCGTCCACCATCGAGACCTCATCAATGACCAGCGTCTTGGTACGAAGCCAGCGGTTCTTGGCCTTGGGGTTTCGCCGTATCTTCTTGACCAATGACTGGACGTCTTCCTTCCCGAGGCCAATTCCAGAGAAGCTATGTAACGTCTGGCCTCCGATATTGCAAGCTGCGAGGCCTGTTGACGCTGTGACGGCTAGCCTTTCCGGATCTCTCGCCCATTTCTTTTTGAGCTCTGCAATGATTGACCTCATCAGGACCGACTTTCCAGTTCCTGCCGGGCCTGTGAAGAAGACACTCTGACCATTGTTGACAACGAGGCTCTGAACGTGCTTTTGCTCTTGAGTGAGAGCAATCACAGACGCCTTGGGCTTGGGCAGGTTGCTCTTCGTCACCTCGGCTCGGATCTCGTCCATGTTCCATCCGTCCTCGCCGGCGGCGGCTTTCTTGGATTGGGTCTTCAACCGCTTCTTCTGCTCCTTTAGGGCACTGGCAGTCATGTTCCAGGTCTCTTTCTTTTTCTTAGGAGCAGGTGTGACACCACCGGCCGCCCAACTCGAAACCTCCGGCTCGTCTTGTGGCACTGGAGTGCAGTCCTGTTTTTTGAAACTTGGTGGGAGCTTGCGTTTCTTGGGCTGCGGGGCCACTAGAGACTCGACGTGTTCTGGAGACTCACGCTTGAGCGAGCTCTGGGCAGAAGTCGTGCGGGATAGCTGAGGGTGGACAAAATGTGACGCGGGAGAGGAGGACCATGGTAAAACTTGTGTCGAAGGTTCCTCGGGCTGCTGCGGGTTGATCTTCTTCGCCACAACAGGGGGCTTGGGGAGTGAAGGCAAAGCGGACGGGGCTTCGAAGTCCAGGTCTAGCTGGTCATCGTCGCTGAAGTCATCTTCAGCGAAAAAGACGGCGGGTTTCGAGTTGGCCTGCACACTTTGGCTAGACAGAGTATCCGGCTCGTCTCGAAAAGAGTCAGACTTGGCATAGAGGGAGGCGAATGATTTGCCATTAGGGGCGGATATGGAGTCCAGGGCAGATCGATTGCTGCCTACGAAGTGCGTTACACTAGCAGTCCTCCCCGGCGGAGGCCTTGTTGAGTTCGTCGTCGCGTGGGGCACCGCGGTCGTCGGGGTTGTCTTTTTGAATTGGTCTATGATATTCCCATTCTGAGTGGCGCTGGGGCTGCTCGAGGGGAAGAGTTGTTTGGCCAAGTCGTTCTTCTGCGGCGGCGGAGCGCTGTCCTCGTAGGCCTTCTTCGCTCTGGCCAACATTGAATCTGTGTGCGGATCTAGATCCGGATTTGAGGCAGAGGTGTGGACATGAGCAATGCGAATTGCTGCTCTGAGGGTCAGTTGGCGGAGTATCGGCGAGTAGCGAAAGGGGAAGAGGCTGGTGATTCCAGCCGTCATCCGAGGGGTTGGCTTGTTGACATTTGACGTGGAACTGCGTACGTGAGAGGCTTTGCTGTGTGTCGCACGCTGACCGGGGAAGCAAAGAGTTCTACCTGTCACCGTCCTGGAAGGGCGGTCCCGATTGTGGTCGAACGCGCCTGCACGCGTAAAGCCCCTCCTGAATCTTGGCGCGAAAGTTGGTCCAATTCGGCTTAGTCATCGCACTAGTGATGAGGTAGCTCCACCACCAATTGAACCCTCGACTACCTTACCTAGGTAGGTACTACCTGGCTTTGGTTTTCAACATGTTCAACAAACGACCCGTGAATAGGTCAAGGTTGGGGAGGATGAAGCCCCTTCGTGCGACTTATACTCCGTCCTAGTTCGACATTCGTCTTCCTTTCCTGTGATTGGAACTTCACATCCACACCAAAGACTTATGCCACTTCCTAGTGAGAAAAATCGGCCTACCATGCCAGACTTTCTGGATTGTCCAATGGCATGTTACTCAATATCCGTCATTGGCTGCGGACTGCCCACGTTCACCACGTAGCTCCTCTCCTTTGCAGAATGGTCCTGCGCCTCGATGCAATGTCGTCGACGGAGAAGCTGTTCGCCTCACATTGGGCACGGGGGGCTACCTATCTGCAGCCGGCCCTCTTGGCTTCCTTTGGGCATGAAGCTTGGGCAGGTCTCCGCCGGCCTGTCACTACTTATTCAAGCTCTCGCCTTCCATGTTTGCGGGACTGTGCTACCTCGGCGTCTCTGCAACCTGCATTGCCACATTTTGTTTCCACGGAGACGAGGAAGAAGATCATTACTTGGTCAAACTGAGTGTTCAGATCTTTCATTGGTCAATCTCACTATGCTGCCCTTCCGGAAAGACACTGCCTGTCTAACTTTGTTCGACTTAAGCATTAACATAGAATAGTTTCGTTCTTGCCGATCAATGAGACGTGTGGCTCCCGACGACATCCTCGAGTGTGGAAGGAAACCCAAAAAAAAAAAAAAATGGCAAACTCGCGCTGCCTTAGTCGTGGTACCTCCCGCCTGACCGCCCCAGCGGCTCAAACGGATTATCAAGGTACCGGTTCATGTACTGTTTTGCTTGTCGTGCTCTCTCTTCGTACGTTTCCTTGTCTGGAAAAAAAGCGCCTCTTTCTAGAGAAGGCCGACGGAAACGTGTTTCCAGGTGTCGCCTCCGCGCATCGGCCTTTCGGATATCGGCAGCCAGGTCCTCCTCGCTCCCCTGGCGATCTTCGAATCTCACTTCGTTGCGGATCGTCAGTCTTCTCACATTGTCCAAGTCGTCTTCATGTCTTGCACGCACAACCTCTTCCGGATCAACAATGCGGAAGCTAGGCTGCCTGTGGATGACACGGGGTGGCGGCGCAACTTGACGACGGCGGCCGACACCAGTGAGTAGCTCGATATCTTGCAGCACGTTGTCATGAGCCCTGTCTGTCATCCTTTGCGGCCGGAATATCTCATCTTCAAAGTGGTCGGCTCTGCCAGGCGTTATCAAGGGTGCGGGCGGAAGTGAAGTAGGCATACGACCTCGAGGCACGTCGTCATCAAGGAGGCGATGGTCATGTTTCGTGTGATGGCGTGTCACTTTGATGCCGTAATGCTCAGGACGGTCGTGGTATCGACGGCGCCTCCGGCTGCGGCTACGACTTCGACTACGACCGCGGCTTCGACTGCGAGGCGGGCGGCGGCCGTGTCTGCTGGATTCGGAGGAATCAGTGGCGGACGACCCTGGCGTCAATTCCGTATCGCTCCAACTCTCGTCCGAGTACGAGCTTCCTGAGCTTCGCGAACTTTTGGAAGCGAGGTTATAAATCTTGGCTTTACCCTTCTTATGGTCCATCTCGACGACCTTGACATCGGCTTTCTGTTTGCCACCTTGCAGAAACTGTGGTGGAGGGTGAGGCTGCGGAGCCGGCAGTGGCATCGGAAACTGTCGCTGGAAATCCTCTTGTTGTTGTCGCAACGCCAACGCATTACGATGCTCTTTTGCCAAAAATTCCTGATCATGACGGTGCTGTCGCTGTTGTTCATGCAAGCGCCGTTGCTGTTCGAGTTCCCTTTCTCTCTCCTTGAGGATGGCCATTGCATCCTCACCGGAGCGCGGCTCTCGCTTGAAATATACTGTCATTGCGATGGTCTCCAAGAGGTTCTTCTTTGATTTTCGTTCTTTCACCTTGGTTACCACGACCTTTTTTGCCTCTTTCCCGGCCATGTACTGGCGGTACTCGATGGAGTCCCTGCTGAGCTTCCTGATCTTGGTGCTGATCTGCTGCATGGTGTAACAGAACCGCCTGTCAAGGTTGTGTGCATCGAGATTGCTTTGAGCCTTTTCAATCTGACGCTGCTGCGTCCCTGTGAGGTCCATCTTCTTTTGCACTGCCGTCTTGCCCTCCATGTCGAGTTGGCGAATAGTTCGGGTTATGGCCGGCTTGGAGAGGTCTTGGACCTCTGTGCGGATGACATTCTCCCAGGTCGATTTGACGGGGTTACCTTCGTCGTCAATCTCGTTTGGGTCATTGACCTTTTCGAATCGGTATACGACATATTCGGACAAGGCTTCGCGTGCATCGGCCTCGGTCATGCGCTCGTTGCGAAGATCCGAACGCTCAACGAGACGCTTGCGCCGCAGCTCTGGCGGGATCACATTGTTTGGGGGCTGAACCGGCATGGGTCGAGGCATCATCATCGGAGCCACCATCGGGGCCACTGGTCGCTGCATGACATGTTGAGCTGGCGGTACCGGGAGAGGAGCCCTGGGCACCGGGGGAGGAGGCGGCGGGTGTGGTCCACGTGGGACTGTCGCGCCTTGGGGTGGTTTCGGCGGATGGCCGGGAGCGAGTTTGAGGGCGCCGGCTGGAAGACCACTCATGTTGGCGACGAGAACTGTGATGATACTCAGAGACGGAGTCTATTCTCGGGGTTTTCGAGGCCAGGTAAGGTACGTCTTATATGGGTGCTCTGTAACTGATGTCCCAGGAAGCTAACGTGCAACCAGACAGGAGGGAGACAGGGATCCAGAATGGAATATCTTGAAGGAAGAAGTCGAGAGGGTTGTGACTGCCTCGATTTGGAGTCGTTGCCAGACAAAGTGAGGCGGGCGCAGTCCTTTGTGGAAGGGTATATGAGACAAAGTGAACCACAGGAGGGTGTGTTGGTATGCTGTGGATATGCTGTTGGTCTGTCTTTATCTTTGTTCCTGACTGCAGGATGCAGGCGGCTCAGCGAGAAGAACGGAATGGCCAACACTTTTGGCCACGGTAACACGTATCTCAACTGATTTCTTGCCGATGGTGCGAGCCTTATACTTGGAGGATTGAGGTCAGTTACCCGGCAACTTGCGCTCAAAGAGGGAGAAGACGAAGAAGAAGAAGAAGACAGGACAGGTGTGGGAGAAGACGGCGAGAGGGGGCGGGCGCTGTGAGCTTTCAGGCCAGGAAGCTGACTTTCACCGCCAGGAATATGCAACTGTCTGCCATTGCGCAACCTATCACTCAGCCCAGCAAGCCACCTACTCATATGATGATTCGTTTCTCTCGAGGCATCCATTTGCGCCATCCCTGTCGATTCAGTGAAGTGGTGGGCATTGCCCATTCGAGGGCCGCGTTACTCACCTTTGGATTGGCAGCCTGGTTGTTAAGCGACAACTACACCAAGTGCGATACTTGAGACGACTCCCTCTCCTAATCGAAGATCCTCGTTGATGGATGAACTTAACAGAAGGACAAACAGACTGGGCCTTCGTCAAGAGCCCAACGCCCCCGGCGACTGTGAGAATGGCATTTTGAAGGCGATTGAGTCGTCTACTCTGAAGCTGTACACGGATCCGGAAGCCGTCACTATGTCTCGGCAGACTTGGTTGCTCACATCACCCTCTGACAGCTGTGGGTTCACCGTCTCTGCCGATGCTGCTTACCCCGCAAGAGACAGGCTTTGTCTTGCGCGGGCGGACTTGACGGGCGGGAGGGAGGGTCGACCCGGAAGGCGAACATTGCGAATACTGGAAGATGGTCCGCGCCGCACGAAACAAGGCAACCATCCGGCTGAATCATTGTTTACCCTGATTACCTCACCGAAGACGTGCCGCTTTTTCTTCAGGTGTGTGGAGGTGTCCAGCTGTGTGGGTTGATCGGCAAATCAACGCAGGCTCGCGGTTAACACTGCCCTGGACCGGCTCAACCGGGGTTTGGAGTCTTGCACTTCTGGGTGCCATCAGCGACCCCAATCAACGACCACGAATCCTGCCTAGCGGCCTCCAATTGGTAGGAGGTGCATCAAATGACTTCGATAAGGGACATCCAGCATCGACCTGCAGAATGGTGTTACACGGCAGAAGCCTTACTTGACCAATCAAGCTGGCACGACACGAAGGAATGGGCAAGAATTCAAGCTTCCCGTCGGTCATAGGATGCGAGTTTGAGATGCCAGCGATCGAGACATGCGTCCGTCGACACGCAGGCAATAAGAGAGACAGTCCTGAGTCCGCAATAACCGAGACATTAAGGCTGTTCGTCAACAAGTGTGGTGCAGTCAGTGCTCGGCATCGTATCGAAAATAGTCCCAGAGGGGTGTCTTCCCTCCAGGCTGTGGTCTGGACCACACAATCTCTGCCTCATTTCTTGGAGCTGGTCTGGTCGGTGGTCCATCTGACACCTCGACTTGACCTTTCTGAACTGGGCATCTTACGCGGCTGGGCCTCTGATACGAGTCCTATCCAAACACCACTTTCAGCACACGCCTGTTCTTTCTCCCGTTTACGTTGCTCCCATGCCCCATCACATTTCAAAGTGCTTGAATGGTGTACAGCGGGGCAGAATGAGACAATAATGCCATCTGGTCTCAGTTGTCATCGCAGAGCCGCACCTTAACGGACAACCGTTCCAGTCGCTTAGATCCTTTACAAGCCCCATCCATGCAACACCTGAGGTTTTCTACTCCTTTTTGAGACCACTTTCGGTCTTACGGTCTTCGCAAAGACAGGGAAGGCCTGTCTACGCTGGCTGTCAGTCCAGACCGATGCTCTGCAAACGCCGCGGTTGATCAGCAGGAGCCTTGGCCACAGCTGCCAGCTGTGTTGCTACACAACATCCAAAGCGCTGGCACGAATTTTTACTTCCTCGTCGACCGAAAATTGTTTACGACGCAGAAGTCTAGAGCGGTCGTCACCTTTGATGGGCGCATTCCCGACGCTTTGCTCATCGACACTGCATGTCGAGGAGCTCAGGTTACACAATAACTGCCATCGTCTTTGTGCAGGGCTTGAGCGCGACGTTGAACACGCAGATTTTTACACCAGAGGTGTAACAAAATATTTTCCCACGCTCCCTGATGACAACTGGCCTTCCCGTATCCATTGCAGAGATGCCCAATCTCACAGGGACTTCCTTGCTCTCCCTGTGTGTACAACGCGGACAATCGAGCGATCTGGCGGGTTTCCGTCAAACTGCGGACCTTTCCTTTGTCCTACCGAGTCTAAAGCCGTACTCCGTGCCACGGAGAGGGCTGGCTCCTCGGTCTCACCGGTTGCAATGCCGCCGTCATCTGTATAAATGCCCAACTGTCGAGGGAGGACAAGAGCTGTCACTTCGCCGGCTCATTAGATTCTCAACTGATCATCATGCCATTGTATCCAGAAGTTCGGCGAGTGGAACTATCCTCAAATGCTGAGTGTTTGGTGTAACACTTTCAAAGCACCTGGCTCGAAGAGGAATCAGTCGGATGCTGATATCCCTGCGGGGAGAAACGGCCGTGGCTCCCACATAAGTTGACGCCGCCCCTCATTTACATGTACCAGCCTGCGTCTGGCTACGACGCCAGGAGCGTAGATGGTGCAGAGTTCGTTCAAAGTTGCCTTTCCTTGACGAGGCTAACGAGAGTGCAGTTGCCTTGTCTTTCTTTGCTGACACGACTGACTGGGTTTTGCACATTGCACAGCACTTTGGCTGGTCATCTACGGATTTGGGCCCTCATTTTCTGACCCCCTATTCGCAAGCCCTTGTCTGCCAAGCATGGGAGATGGTTGGCTCATCTGTAGCACGACGTCCAGGCAAGGCCTTCGCCGAAGCGTTAATCAGCATGGCAACAACGGGATGATGACGATCCGAGATACATACTCGGTATGGGGCCAGACGATATACACAAAAGGTGATATCTTGGCGACTGGATTCTTTGAGACAGCGGCTCTACTCGAGGACACCACACTTGTCTCAACTTGCGCCCCTTCCCCGGCCGGGCAATTCCGGCATGGAGAAGTGGAGTGCCTTTCAGAGAGTGTGCTTACGGCTTGGATGTCTGGCTCAGCCTGCGGTGCGAGATGCTGGCCCCTTTTCGTGCTACGCTGGGAATACAAAGCGGGCCACCACTCGGCTGGAGTCGTTTCAGAAGAATAGCAGAAGAAAGTTTGCAAAGACAATACTCGTGTCTACGGTAGTAGAGGCCATTTTTGGTCTTTGATCGCTGGCTAGTTTGATTGCCTGACGATTGTAACACAAGTATAGCGCCCATCCACAGCATCGATGATTCCATGCAGGAAAACTTTCCATTAACATTACGAATTTTAGTCATGCCATGTCCAAAAAGAAAAGTTGATGAATGAGTTTAGACGCCCCAAACATGTAGGCTAGGAGGTTCACGTCTTTTGTAGCGTAATCGAGTCTCTTACGCATCGTACCCTCAATGTCGCCTGCTTTAGGTAGGTAGGTAATAAGAGGACATTCTATACGTAGCCGCAGATCATTCTTGCTGAACGGGACTAGGAACGTCTTGAATAAATATGGTGATGGAAGCTTTCAAACAGCTGGATTAGAAAGGTCTTGATGTAGAATGTTGACCTGGGCATGTGAGGACATAGTTTTTCAGACAGTCCAACAAACCATACCTTACCCTTTTTTGAAGCCATTCCGAAAGCCAGCGATGTTGAGGATGGAAACATAATTATTTACGGATTTCTGACATACCACAGTGACTAAATACGTTACAATACACCCTTTTCAGACGAAGTCCTCCTGAGGGAGCTTTTATTCGCTCCTGCTCAATGGGCTGGAGGCGCCTTCCTCCTCCACCCGCTCCTGCTCCCTTCTCACTTACATTCGTGATATTGTTGACCGTCAAGACTCACACACCGCCCTCGCTTATATGTGTATTCAGTGAGAGTTCCAAATCAAAAAGAAAAGTACCTGTTCAGTGGCCCTCTCTTCGAAAAACATCTTTCCACAAACAAATCAAACCTCCCAAGAATCTCACAAACAATCAATCACCACAAATCCCTTCTACACCTCACACCACAATTCCTCATTCCAAATTCTTTCCTCACCCACAATCACCACCAAGATGAAGAGAATCACCATCATCACCTCCTTCTCCGCTATTATGGGCACGGTCGTCACATCTGCCGCTCCTGCCGAGAAGGCTGCCAGGGCCGAAATGGCCACGATCTGTGAGGTCACTATGGCGCCCTTCCCCAACGCTGTCTGTGAACCCTTCACTACTTCCGACGACACTGTCGTGGCCGTCTTCCGCCTGGATCCCTCCAAGGCCAAGAAAGGCAACTTCAACGTCATGAAGACTGTCAGGGACATCAACTCTGATGCCACCATCTGGGTCCCCAACGAAAAGGTCAAGTCTGGTCACGAGGACTTCTGTGACAACGCCAACGGCCTTCAGTCGGGTCATATCAACCCCTACATGCCCCTCGTCTCTGACTGCCTCGTCATCAAGGAGTGGGCTGCCTCCAACGCTGGCCACTGGGCCGTCTCCAAGGCCGACTTGGACAAGCACCGCTGGACCGCCCTCTCTGTTGTCAACACCTGCGCCTTTGTCATCGGCGCTACCAAGGAGAACCGCCCCAACGCTGGTATCAACATTGGCAACCAGGATGTCACCGAGATCATCCAGCAGGCTATCTAGAAGCACAGAATGATGGACCAGGTCGAGGTTGCTGGTCGCTCTTCTTGCATCACCACGGGTGGCAAGGTCGCTGCCGACTGGTACATTGCCAACCCCGACATGATCAAGTGGGACAACTGAAGGATGAGCATATGCTATGGACTTGGCTCTTGAGAACAGACATGCTTATAGGGTCGACATGGATTCACAAAGGATGGGATGGAGGAAAGAGTAGCTAGGAACCGCTCCTTGGGATTTCTTGAGTTCACATTGGAAGGAGGGTACTCTAGTTGGCCATCATCACCAGTCTTAATACACAGGCTTCATGCGCACCAAATGACCGGACGTTTTTTGAATAAAATTCCTCATCACCATAGCCATATCTTGCTCCTTGAAAAGTAGAAGGTTCAGAAATTTGACCGAGCCCACGTGAGCAAGAAATCCCATCTTGATCCAGCTAGTCTATTTCGCAACGCAGAGTCAGAGGGATATTTTACTCCTGAACCCTCTACGTGAATCTTGAACAGCCAAGTCCCTTCAGGTGATGGTTATAAGTGGTAGTGGCTCTATTCCATGCCTAACTCCCTTTCACCTCATGCTTCTACGTGCCTTCCCCCTCTTGACCGGCATTCTTGTCCACCCACGCCGTACCTTCCTCCTTTGTTTTCCCCTCCTTCCTCTGCTATTAATCGAACAAACACACAGAATCAAAGGCACCTTCTTCACCAGTCTTCGCTTTAGTACCGTCAGGCCATACCACTCAAGGCCTCCTTGCATCATCCTTCTTTACCTCCACCTCCATCATCCCTGAGATTGCCGAACACGACGATCACTACAATCAGAACTACCTTAGACAAACTTCTACATTTATTTTTTCAAGAGACAACTTCCCTCTCTATTCCCCATCAATACTGCCACATCAAGAATCCTCATGATGGCTCTCATCACCCGTCTCCTCGCTATCACTGTGGTGGCGCTTGCTGTTGTCGCCGCCAATCCCGTTGCTCAAGGCCCCGGAATCATCCGCGACCCTGCCTGTGGCTCTCTCTGCGCCTTCACCGAGCCTCCCTTCCCGAAGGCTGTCTGCCACGAGGTTTTACTCGACAGCGGCAAGTGCAAGGCCATCTTCATCAACCCAGAGGTCGGCAAGGTCGACTTCGCGAAGGTCGAGGGTGGCATCTACCCTGGTGCGGAGGTCAAGCAAACCAAAAAGAATGTTGCCACCATCGCCAATGGTTACATCAACGCAGACGATGCTCCCACCGCTAACCGTATCGGTACCTCTCGCCTCTCCAAGCGCTTCACGGTTGAGAAAACTGAGGAGCCCCAGAAAGTTTGCAAGGAGCAAGGTGTTTCCTGCCTGGACCGCGAACAGAATGCCGAAGTTGATGACTGCGTCAAATTATTCAGCTTCTGGGAGAAAACCTACGGCAAATGGACCTTCTCTGCTCTCGATCTGACTGGCAGAAATTGGCTTGAGTTCATGCGCATCGGCACCTGCCTTGTCGCCATCGGTTCTCCCGCCGCCAATCTTCTTGATTCCCCAATCACCGGCAAGTATTCCACCATTGGCAACCTCGACATGGTGGGCATCTTCGCTCAGAGCATCGACCATTGCGGCGAGAAGAAGAAGAAGAGTAGCATGGAAGTCAGAGGCACGATCAGCTGCAGCGACTTTGACCTCACGTTCTGGATCGTCGCCACGGACAACTTCGACTGTTGCAAGCCCGACCCGGTGCTGAACCCGCATAACTAAATGCCTAGAATCATCATTGATATCTGAAAGGCTGAGAAGCTTCAAAGGGAGTGCTCGGGAAAATCGGGTTTAGCTTTGCTTCACCACATCATCATCCTAGGGAATATGGAGACGAGGGAGAGTGCCTGGGATAGTTGCAGCCTGCTACGTACCTTGGCTATTGACGCCCAGAGAAATCAGAAATCGCGGTCCATCCGGCACGTTACCTGTCTGTCTGTCTCGCTGTGACATGTGTTAGATGTCAGGAAGGGTTGACATTGTTCCATGCTGAGCCTCATCCTCTCCACAACCTTCGTAAGGTACGCCTGATCTAACCCTCTTACCTCGTCGGGGCAGGATCCTCTTCAGGACGCAGATTTTACCTCACCAAGGACAACTCAGCGAATGCACTGGGAGCAATCATCAGACGATGAACTAGACTGACGGTCTCCGTTGTTTCGCCGTCCTTCTTGGCGCCTGGTCACTACCGCAGCTAGAATAGTGTCAAAGAGATAATTATGGAACGATCAAACGGTGCAGCATGGAAACAGCAGAGTTCAGATTTGATCCACGACGCCATTGTCGTTCATCTCACCAGCTGCCTCCTCATATCGGCCAGACCTTCTCGTCTTCATGCCTTCGCTCTTAGACGTTGAGATGGTGTGACATCAAACCACCCCGCACCGATCCGAGTTTGTAGATACTCAAGGGCGTAACAGCAACGGCTCCGAGTACGACGTTTTGTCAAAATTCTGGACAGTCGGCAATCGAATGCCGCCCCCGTCCCATCGTCCGACGACACACACACACCATCAAATCTTGGTGCAGTGGGGGTTGCAGTGTCAAACAAGAATCTACCGGGCCGTCGGACTAATTAGAAATCAGAGTAACAGCCCTCAGGGCCAGAGGTGGGTTTAAGCAACTTGCGTTGTGTGTACATGGTATGATTGTCGCGGAGCGGGCCAACGAGCACGGCGCGCGCGAGCGCGCGAGAGACCAAAGTTTTGAAACCTGAGCAACCTTTCCGCCAGCCTGCTCCTGGCTCGGACCAAAGCATCGGCCTCTGCGCGATCTCATGCGTCCAGCCTAAAACTCGCCGAGTGCCCGCGTCCATCATGCTCCCCTGCTCGAGGTCTCTCTTGTTTGCATTTCCAGCCCTGCGGTCTTCCTGGTAGATAAACCACTCTAACACGGATAGGCTGATCCCAAAGCTTCGATCGACTTTGGTGCCTGAGCTCTTCCCAGGATCCCGCGGCGGAAACGGGAGGATCTAAGGGCGTCGTTCTGGATTGGCGACAAGCGGATTAGAGAGTGTGAGAGAGTGAAAGACTTGGGCATCCAGTCGGACCGTCCGACTCTTTCTTTCCCGCACGCCTCGTTGCTTGGGACATCCTTGGCCTGCTTCTGCCCTGTTCTCACTCGGCGCAATGGACAGTTTGTTTAGGTTAAGTTGAGCGGATGTCCTTGGGTCTTTTTCATCTTGAAGTGAATGCCGCCACTTGTTCTGTTGCTGTTCAGGTCAACATTGCTCAGAAGGAAGAAACAGATAGTTCTACCATCCATTCCTTTGGTTCTGGTTATTGATTTCCTCCATGTTTGTATATATGGGTTCCGGTATTCTTCTCGGCGAACTGTCAACTCGGTCTCGGTGCAAGACGTCATGCCCGTGGGAGCGCTCGCTCTGGTCGCCTTACTAGCCGCAGCTGTTTCGTGCGCACCATCGACCCAGAACCTCAGGACCGATATAACCATTATTCGAGACAATGATCTCCTGGGTGAGTCGCAATCGATATCACATGTCTAGAAGCCCCTTGCTGACAATAACAACCTTCAAGACTCCAAAAGTCCAGCGGCCAATGCAAGCGCTCTCTTTCTCAGGGCTCGGGTGGCCTTTGGGGAGGCCAAATCCATGTGCAACGATCTAGGCGAGCAGCTATGGGCACCAGAGTCGAACTTCACTCGGAGGGTATTGGATATTCTCGACTACCAAGAACCGGATGTTGACCTGACGGCAATCTGGGTTTTGCCCAAAAACAACGATGTCCCCCAAACGATTAACCTCAAAGGCGAGGTTTCCTCTGCCAGCGCATCCGATACAAATACCGTTCTGTGCATGCACACGGCGCCATATTCCAACGGCGTAGCCCAGGATAGCAGTCCGAGGTGGCAGGTGGTGGTTCACTCCAATAGAGAAGAAGTCCTTGGCTTCCGCGACAGGAACAGCTTCCGCTTCCACGGCATGCGGTACGCTACAAATACGAGCCGGTTTGCGTACCCGAGGATGTATCGAGGCTCCGGAGGCAATGCCACCGCGCTCGAATTCGGCTCCCCTTGCTATCAGGGATTCGGCGGCGCAGAAGACTGCCACTATCTGAACGTTTACACGCCCCATCTTCCCCGCAACAGACGAATCGACAGCGGTCTTCGGCCGGTAATGTTCTGGATTCACGGCGGGGCTCTTACGAGCGGCTTCGGCAGTGATCCCTTGTTCGATGGGGGAAATTTGGCGTCTCGTGGCGATGTAGTTGTCGTGACCATCAACTACCGGCTGGGCTCTCTGGGTTATCTGGCAATTGATGATGGCGAGACGAACGGCAACTTTGGTCTCGCCGACCAGATTCTGGCACTGGACTGGGTCCAACAACACATTCCAGACTTTGGCGGGGATCCAAGCAAGATCACCATCTTTGGTCAGTCCGCAGGTGCCGCCTCCGTCCGGGCGATGATGGCGTCTCCAAAGGCGGCCGGCAAGTTTGCAGGTGCGATCCCACTCAGCAACCTCGGAGGCTTGACCTACGGAACGTCATATTCAAAGTACTTCTCCATCGAAGAGCAGCTAGACCTCGTGGGAAATGCTATCCTTGGCACCACCAACTGCACCAACGCAACGTCGCAACTAGACTGTCTCCGAGACGCGCCACTTGGAAGTCTCGGGCCGGGAGCACGGTACCTTGTCAATGACAGCATCTACCTGACGACAGACGAGTTGCAGCTTACAGGAGACTCCTTGAATGTGAACGTCATGATGGGCATCACCTCCGAAGACGGCTTGCCGTTTCTAATTTTCCCGCGCAACGGTACAGTCCTCAACGACACCCACTGGCTCACGTCTCAGGGTCTCCCGGCTCCCCCGCAGCATCTCTTCCCTTCGACAGACGTCAGGAACCAGACGCGGGCGGCATTCGGGGTGGGCGCTAGGCTAGCGACGGATGCGATGTTCCGCTGTGTAGACCAAGCGACAGCGTACGCGGGCTTGGAACATGGCGTCCTCGGATCCAAGGTGTACTACTACGAGTTTGAGCGGACGTACCAGACGCCAGAGTGGCCGAGACTCGACATCTGCGAGGCGCCCAAGTCAAAGACGCATCCCAACGGAAACCCCGAGTCACCCGCTAACAACCTACGATGTCACTCGGGCGAGTTGCTTCCGCTGTTTGGCAATGTTGTGCGTCAGGGAAATCCGCTTCGCGACGAGAATGACTTGCCCTGGATGCAATACCTTGTCGACACCTTCACCTCGTTTGCGAGGACATATGATCCTAATCCGAATAAGGCCTTTCTTAAGGCTAGGGGGTTTGAGAGCACGTTGAGGGCGCTAGAAAAGTCGGGGCCCTGGGAGCCCTCGGTGAAAGGGGACATGAAGATGAGGGCCATTGATTGGCCCGTAAAAGACAACATGATGAAGGGATTCAAGGATGTCGAGCAGTGCGAGTGGCTCAAGTTGCCGCTCGACTTTTACGTTTGAGTAAATAATTTATATTGGTTGAAAGGGGAAAGATGCACATACAAGCATCCAGGACCTACATAATTAGATATACAGTACATGAAATAGCGTAGATGGGTTGTATACAACTCCTAATGATTGCCTACTTTCTTGAACACAATTCTTGGAGATAACGTGCCTTTTTCAACGTCCTTAGTCGACAGCCGAAGGCCAGCGAAGAAGCTGCTCACTGCCACAGGCAATGGCTGAACCGACAAGAAAGCCAACCGCTTACGCAGTAAGTGTGACTGTGGCGAAGATATCTACGGTGCGACTTTATTGGGCCACGACTGCGCAATCTCATGCAGGCTCTGAGAGGGGTAAATCTGCCTAACAGCCTCGTCTTGCTGATTTCTTTCGCTTGAGGAGTGAATGAAATGGTCCCTCTTCCGTTTCTCATTCCCATGTGAACGTGTCAATCTGCACGCATCTCTTGAAGTTCATTGCAGTCCGAGGCACCTGGTGCTTCGCTCTCGTTCTCGATGGAGGCGGCGATCGGAGTGATTGGGCTCTCGTTGCAGCTCGTCGATTCCGCCATCAAAGTCAAGAGACTCATCGCGGCTTACCGGTCTGCCTCGGCGGAGATCAACCGGCTGGCGCTCAAAATTGAAAGGGTCGAGGTCATATGCGGTGCGATCAAGAAGAGTCTCGAGGGAGACGCTTCGTCGCGGCAATGCTCTGATCTCATCAAGACTTGGGGCGTCTGTGTTCTCAAGAGCATCCAGTCGACACTTGCCGAGATTCATGTCATCATTACGAAGCTGGAAAGAAAGGGTGGGAAGAGGCGCCCATTCAACACCGTGGGATTCACATTTTTGGAATGCAAAGATGATGTACTGCGGTTGAGCAAGTGGCTGGACGATGACCTGAACTACTTGCAGCATATGATGACCGCAGAAATATTGTAAGTCTTTAAGAAACTGTCTCGAAGTTCCGATCCTAACTTTTCACGCAGCTCCAGGTGCAATGTCGTCCAGCAACTGACAGTTCACCACACGGGCGATTCGTCCCTGTCTCCAGCAAAAGACCGTATCTCGCCTGATCTCGAACGAGATCACAATACCGAAATGCCTTCTGAACCAAGACTTACAAGGATTGTGAGAAGAGGCCATCAAAAGATGGTCAAAGCACTCGGCTTCCAGTACCAATCCCAGACCACGACGATTCTCAAGAAGTCTCGCTCTCTCGGCACACAGGAGGTGTCGAATATTGGTGAGGTCAAGACTTATGCTTTCGGGCACAGCAGCCTTTCCTACAGAATCGAACTCCATTGGGAGATGACCACCTTAAGCCCAATGGTCTACGCTCTTTCTGTCCGTCACGTCCTCTCTAGAGATCAAGACGAAGAGCTGATTGAGGAGATGTTGGACATCATGCGCGACGGAGACGTGTCAGCTCTGCAAGACCTACTTTCAGCCAAAATAATCAATCTTGGCACCATGCTAGGGAATAAGACGCTATTTGAGGTGAGATTTGTCGGAACATTAATAGGCATTCATCATAAGAGACTGTGTTCTGTCTAATCATTTACCGGCTACAGTCAGCAGTCCATTCTCACCAGCCACCGATTTGCCGCTTTCTAGCTCAACAGAATCTCGATCTATGTATAGATGAGAAGTAATTTTGCACATCTCTTGCTCGGTCTGAGGACTAATGAATCGGCCAGCACCTGCAGACCTCATCACTCGGCCGGAGTGCATGTCATGGTTTTACAACCTCCTGAGATTTCGCGCCGCGTCTTCGCAATTAACGAAATTGTTCAGCTGACCCCAATCTCCCTGCCCGCGAGATTCCGTCTCTTGGCCGGCCATCTTAAAGATGTAGAGTCCTTGACTGCCTTCTACGATCGGTGCAAAGCACCTACTCTGGATGCGATGGAGGAAGCGGAATTTTTCGACGCTGTCTGGGATGCAGCAGTAAAAATATTCGGAAGACAGACCAGAAGAGATCCCTTCTGGCTTCGAGATGATCCATCAATTGTAGTTTGGACTCGTCTCTTTGTCACATTGATCAATGAAGGTGTAGATGTTCACAGACTCAGTACATGGATTCTCTGGAACGACTTTCCCTCTTGGTATAAGCCCTTGTACAACACCGCGCTTTCCTGGATTCTTAGCAGCTCCGAATGTCATCGAGAGGTTGAGGCCGCTCTTTCGTGCTGGTTGAAAATCTTGTTGGCGGGCGGAATTGACGTTGACAGGTATCTGCAACGTGAAAAGGCTCACCTTCCGGAAAACGTTTCACCGTATAATCACAATTGGGCGGCTTGGAAACGAATGATTTGCACAAAAAAAATCGCAGGTTTCAACGTCCCTATGTGGCGCCGATACGTCGACCCAGACAGCAAAGCATACGAAGCCAGAAATGAATTCAAAAACTTGGGCTGCCTCTTTGAAGTCGAGATCTGGCCTGATCTTCATTACTTATCAGCATTGGAAGCAGAGGAAGAATGGCAGCAGCACGTATTGCTAAAAAATTGCGAGTTATACAGCAGTGCAGAAGAAGACTGGCCATTTATCTATGACTTTGTCCGGGATCACTGTGAAAGAGCCGAGCGGAACGTCCTTCGTCGCGAAGGGAAAGGAGCCGCAGGCGGTCTTTGTTCAAGTTTCAAATACGCCAAGGAACTTGCTCAAGAGAGGTTCAGCAGGAGGCAGGCAAGAAAATCCTATCGGTCTGGTTATCTCAAAAGAGAAAAACGGCCGCTTAACATACCGGGAGCTTGGCCAGATTTGGGATGGTAGTTTGGAATGACGAGCATTGAATAGGGTTATCGTATAGTGAACTTCAAACATTCTGTCCGGCAATTCGTTCAAACCAAGACGAAAGCAGCGGGAATCCCATGGAGCCCGCGGTTACGTCTGAAATTTGGTCTTGCCTTGCTCTTTGCGTCCTCAAGAGCCTCGACAGGATGAACACCGACCGCAATATAATGGCAAAACTACTGCGGTTGTGAGTGCTGTGAAGCCGTAGAAGTTAGCGTACAAATGAACTCTTAGTATTTTCGACGCGAAGTTACAGGAATGTTCCGAAGCGGCTGCTCATTCTTCAGGCATGTTCATTCTGAGTTGGAAGCCAATGGAAAGAATAACTCATAGGTTTTCGGCGTGAAAGCGTGGAGAGAAATTTCTTCCATCAGCTACAATTATCCAGCAAGAGTGAAGGTTACTCGAGGAACATCAATGGACCCTTTACCTCATATCCCCTTACTAGACGAGTCTCTGAGGAGTCGTCCAAACCTTTAAGGTGTGCCACCTCTAGGATTTGATATCCGAGGAGGCGATCCTAGTTTCCAAGTTCTTTAAAGGCATTTTGTCGTTGGTCTTCGCTTTCCTGGATGATTTATCATCCCGAATTGATTCCAAAATTTGGGTGATTGCTCCTATGTTGAACCTGCTTGGGATTGGCAAGGAGTATCTATATGAAATAGTCATCATGACGGTCTTGTATGCGAGAGGTGACATTTACTTCACTACCAGCTCTGGTAATGGGTTCCGTGGCTAAGATTACTTGAGTTCCTCTCTTTAAGCCTATTGTCTTTTTCGGAGCGGCTTATTTGAAGTTCCAAAAGCTAGAACTCATCGAGGTTCTGCGTCTGGATGGACTCCATCTCACCTCCGCTCTCGCTCATCGGCGTTCAAAGAACCATTGTGCGGGGGATATGATCCCCACTGAAGCAACCGACACCATAGTCTATAACTACGACTAAAAGGTGTGGAAAGCTCATGAAAAGGTGCTACTCTGCGGTCCTGAACTTGATGGAGGCTGACGTGTGCCCTTCTTGCTGTGTTAGATGGAGACTCACTGTTCTCAAGTTTGAAGCTTCAAGAGACAGTCTTTTCAGTCTACTGGAGTCGCTCTCAAGATACTTCAAAACTCGAGTGACCGCATAATCGTCCGCACATCATCGATGGAAACAAGGAAATCAGGTCGGAACTAATTCACCTTTGCCGCAGTCGGAACGTTGGTGGTAACATTAGTGAATTCTAGGGAATGCTTTTATCCCGCGATATAGCCCCAACATCTATTCTTCACGGGTCTATGTTATTCGAGGTAAGCTACGTCCTAGCAGTATCAGATGGGTAATCAGTTTACCAGGCGATTCAGTGGGCGGAACTATATTTTCCGCGCCCTGATGTGTGTAGATTCATATCACAACAAAACTCAAAACTCACAACTCATGAGTGGTAAGTTCAAGTTCCACGAGCCAAAGTGGCCTACGCGAAATCGGCTCACGAGAGAAATCTCTAGTATACTTGGATTCGAGGCTCACCCAGGCCGCAACGATGTCAAAGCCGAAGTCTTTGGATCGCTGGATGAAGTCTCGAATTCATATGTTGGACTAATGGAGATGTGTCTTGCAACAGAAGTGCCTACGGTAGTGGAATACCGCCTCATCATGTCGAGTAAGTCCAGCCCAAGAGACATGTTGATGTGTTTCAGGGAATTCAGGACCCAAGTATTCCCCGAGTAATGGTTTGACTTCATAAACGTGGCTTGTGAAGAAGCTGTTCTGCTGTTGATGAACGATAGTCACGAAGAAAAATGGTGGAACCTTCGAGGAGATCTGTACAGAGACCGGTTCCCCCTATTCGGGAAAACAGTGGAAGAGCAGATTCATTACGTGTGTCTCAAGCTTCAGGGCTGCTTCGTGGGAGTTGGTGAACAGAGTCGATTCTCATTACAATTGAGAGCATGTCTTGTATCAATGGAGAAAGATCTTGTGGGCTTTTGTTGTAGACATCAAGACTTATTTGGAACAGGAATGGTCCTTAACCGACTTCATGTGGCGGCGGATGAGAAGGAATTAATCAAATGATCTAGAGATCCGGGGTCAAGTACATGTCGGGATATGGTTTTCCGACATGGTCTCGCAGAGTGGCTTCCTCCAGCGCCGCCTACAAAGTCAGGTCGGAGTTCCGCAACTTCGGACGACGCAAACCCTATGTCACTGAACCATCACCATCGTTAAAGCTAGATCTCATAGAAATAGAGAAATGCGATTGGCACCCGATGTGGAAGGCTCACCCAAGCTTAGAATCGGTCGCTCGGGAGACTTGATCATTTGGGCACTCGGCGTTGGCCGACGATCTTACTGACTATTACTGGCGATGGAACGCAATTTGGGACAGGTGATATAGAACATAAGGCTCGATGTTTCATTGCAGTAAGTATGCACGGGAACTGCTGCAAACCCGGTTTGACCGACGGCAAAAGAAGAAGCTAAATCAATCCGGTTATCTCAGAAGGTTCAAGGAACTGAGGGCCCTACCAGGTCTTGGTTTTCATAACTAAAACAAGATGTTGAGTGAAGTTGTGCTCGCAATTGATAGTATGCGGTTCATATAAGCCTAACAAGGGTTCACACACAGTACATGAGTGTCAGTTCGATTTTTGTCAATGTTCTATTCATTACAAGATCTGTATTCTTATTGAGCACAACCTGTAGCCTAAGGCCTGGCTCACACGGATAAGACGCCTATATGTCCGCTCACGAAACAAGCGAAACCCCCTCGATCCGAAAAAAGCTCTCACCGTGGAGGATTAGGTAGCGGCCTGGGCCCGACAATCTGTCTGCGACCAGCCCCGATGCCTTGGGCACCCCGATTCTGGTTGTCTCCGCCAGTATATCCCGCCCACTGGCTCACGTCCCAGCGACCTCCAATGCCACCACCGATGCCGTCAACTCCGTTGCCACTGGGGACCGCCTTGGCCGTCTCCTTCTGAGATTCCTCCCACTCACGCTGACGTTCGCGTTCCATTTCCATTTCCCGCTCGAGCAACGACTTTGATGCCCAACCACCAGCCTTGGTCTTGTTCTGGCTTTGGGCGCGCCGGCGGTCCTCAGCATCTTGTTCAGCAGTGGCGCCCAGCTCGCGTGAGTATGTCTGCTTGGCGACTAGTGGCGCCGGAGCGGCGTGGTCGATAAGATGTCTGTCGGTCCGGCTTGGTGGGGGCCGGGCAGCCGCTTTATAAGCAGCAGGATCCGGAAGGGGCCGACCACCCGTCGTGTGCGCTACAGCCTTTTGAGGAGGCGAAGCAACCGCCATCGGATTGGGTAGAGGTCTCGGAGATCTAGGAGGCGGCGCAGGGGGGTCGTCGTCCTGGTGTGAGTCTTGTTGCTGCGACCACGCAGTCTGGAGAACCTCCCGCTCATTCCTGGACCATGAATCTTGACGGCTAGGTGTTCCGTCGGAAGGCCGACTCCTAGATCGGACGCGTTCCTTAGGGTCATTGGTAACGGCCAATGTCCTGCCTGTCCGTCCCTGGCGTTCAAGTTCATATTGCCTTTCGCGTTCCCTCGCCTCTTCGAGCTCCCTCTCCAACTCGGCGATCCGATCTACTCCAGTCCTCTGTGCTTTGATGCCTTGCTCAGACTGGTATTGGCTGAGAAATTGACCTCGTAGTCGTGCGTCGCTCTTGCTCCTCAGACGACTTGATTCCTCATCTAAGCGAGCTTGAGCTTCGGTATCTTTCTTGCGGCGATCCTCGTCTTTCGTTTGCCACTCCTCGTACTGCATGGCCCATTTGAGCTGCTCCGCTTTCGCGTCCGCTTCCGCTCGCTTCACTTTCAGCAATCGTTGTTTTTCTTCTTCTTGTTTTTTCTCAGCCTCGCGTTCGTCCTCTTGTTTCTTACGTTTGGCCGCATCCTCTTGTCGCTGATTCTCCTCCTCGATTTCTTTCTCCTTTCGGATGCGCTCCTTCTCGGCCAAACTAGGCACGTCAGGACCCGCACTAGTGATCTGCCTCCGACTTCCGAATGAGATTCCTAGATTTCCTTGGCTGGCGCCGCCCATGTAGCCGTACTGAGCAATGTTCCAAGCAGGGGATGTGGCGCCTTCGTGTTCCTTCCTGCTCCAGCTGGTAACCGGGGAGGTAGGCTTGGTCGGGCTCCATCGACCCGAGCCGGAGTCTCCGGTCTTGGCGCTGGTCAGGGTAGGCCGAGGCGAGCCGAAGCCTGATGCATTGGAAACTCCGCGCGACCTCGTGGGCGATGGAGTTCCGCGGCCAGTTCCCTGAGGACTCATCACTCCTCCACGGCTCCTGCTCCCAATCGCCGCCGGAAACTTGGCTGGGTTTGCTGCGTTGGCGGCTCGACTGAAAGCGCCAAGGCATTGCAGCACTTGAGCGGGGTCTTTTTGCTCCCATAAGTCGACGGTAAGGAAGACATCGTGGTCTTGTAGGTTGAGAGGGGGCTCTTTGCAGGCGCGCAGAAAGTGAGAGATGTTTTCCATCTGAACAAACGGCATGGACGACTTCTTGAACTTGACGCCGGGGGGTGGTATCGCGAGGTTAACCAATCTGAAAATATCTGGGTCAGTATTGGTAGTAGTGGGAGATGATGATTGACGTACTTGCAGAGCGCAACGCCATCCTTCAGTCCCTCTAGCAGGTCGCCTGCCGATAGTCTCTCACCCAAGATTCCCTCGATCCAACTGCTGACTTCTTTTGCAGCAGCAGGGGTGTACTTGTCGAGGCGCAATTTGCGCAGATCCTTGTCCAAGGATGACACTGAGGCCATAATGGCTTCTTTGACGGAGCGATTGATTACAGGAGGCTCTCGTATCGTCAGGGCGACTTGATTCTTATGGGTTTAGGCGCTTCGAGGTTGGGTTCGTGAGGGTGTTTCAGTGAGGCAGCGGTTAGGCGCTGACGTCGGCAAGGTCCGGCGATGTTGGAGTCCAAGGAACGGATGCGTGCAACTTCTTGTTGTTCGGCGCGCGTGCGCGGGACTTGCTTCAAATGGTGTAGATGTTTCCTCGGTCGCGTGTCTTCAGTCCTTGGGAGTGAAAACAGGTGGTAAGTCAATGTTTTGCGGGGAAAACAAGGCAGCCCGGTGGCAGGTTGAAGTGATGGGAAGACCTGGCGAAGAACGGTCGTGGTGGGGAAGGTTTAATTGTTTATGCATCTAGAGCCAGGCGCCGCTGGCGGGAACCTGGATAAGGTGACAGGACCCGGGGTCCGGCTGGACCGCCGCGGTCTTGCGGAGTGACGTGTGCGATGGTGGCTGGTGGGGCCAATGCAACTCTGATTCTGCGAGCACTCAGTCGCGGGTTGGAGAAGAAATATGTGGCTGACGATAAGATACCCCATTCCTAGGCCAAATTTCCCGTGGCTGTGCAATCCGAGGTTGACTTCATTACTTTTCTAGAACTTGAAGCCATGGGTTCCTGAACGAAGATATTTCTTTCCCAACCCCCCATTCCAACAGCGCAAATGTCTTTGACACGGATATCACCCATTTTGGAGGCGTGGTACAAGTGGAAGTCGCTCAGACTGCCATGGCGCAAACGCTTCCTTGTCGGCATGTCCCCCTCCCCGGCCGATTCCTTCTGCGAACGATCATGGAGACTAACACGCTCGGTTCTAGGCCGTGACCTGCAGGGCTACACTTTTTGGGAGTTTCGAGAGACCCGTGGAAATGGCCCTGGCCGCTTTCGCCGCATCGTCAACTATCCCCGATCGACCTACCTCTCCGACGTGAAGGTGTCGCCGCTGTGGCACCAATGGCTGCGCTACACCCGAGAGGACCCCCCGACACTCGAAGAACAAACACGAGAGGCATTCCGACAGGAGCGGATGAAAGTGCTGTCGGCGCAGGCAGACGCGAGATGGGAGGCAAAGCCAAGGCTGACCGATTTCCCCGGTCAGCAGACCGGTCAACCTCTGCCGTCGTTGAACACTGCGCAGACACAGCCCATAGCGCCTGAGCTGGAAGCAACAAACGCGAACGCGAAGACTACAGAATCGCCGATGGAGCAGGCCCAGCCCGCGACCGAGGCGAAGAAGAAATATGGCAAGGACCCTTGGGCGAAAGCCAGTGGACCAAGTGAGGGCTGGCAGCCAGAAGCTTGGGTACCGCCAGCAGGGAAGAAATGACGACTTGAAAGACGGAATGCCAACTGTGTACTACTAGACGACGGAAGAAATCTCCGAACATGTACCAAAATTAATTTGAAATCGGACCCGGCTATCGAGTCCACGAGGTCGTCCTCGACACCATTGGCTTGAAAACAAAGCCCCAGCAGCGTATCCGTATTTACTCGCCCTCTTAAGTCAAACGCCTGGACGCCTATTTCCCTGCTATTCCGTACCAAAAACCTGTCGTCATGCCTCATGACAAAGGCTCTACTGGGTCGTTCATGCTTTAGTCGATGTCATCCCTCTTGGTCTCCTTCTCCAGAGAGCCTCGGAGTCTCTCCTCTTGTCTCCTCCAATGGCTTCCCTCCTCGTAATCCTTGCTTATCCTCAAGGCGCTCCGTAATCTCTCGCTTTCTTTGATCTTGGCATCTGCCATCTCGTGCACTTGATGGCTCTTGAAGTGTTTCCGTACAGGACCGCCGCCGCCGCCGCCACGGCTATTCTTTTGTCTCTCGAGTTCGGCCAGAAGCTTCTTGCGCATCTCATCGCATCGCTTCTCAACTTCGTCGTCATCGAGGCTAGAGCACCATCAGAAACCTTGTAAGACCAGGCAAGGGGGAGGGGATAAGCCTACCCTTCGTCTTCAAGGGTATCGCGTAGATCGAGGACCTTAACCTCGACCTCGCGCTTGCGATCATGCTCCAAAATCTCTTTGTCGGGTTGTCGCTGCCTATGGCGGAGTGAGTCGGCGTCTTTGGGAGGGTAGGGCGCGCCGTAGTCGCGTGGGCGCATATGCGCAAGGTTGCGCTGAACATAGCCCGAGGTACCGCTGCCACGGGGCGTTGAGAGACCGACGTTGTCAGACATGGTTCTCGGATTTGTGTAGAGCGTATTGTCTCTAATCAAGGGAGATAGTCAATACGCTGTTGATATCGATCCTTTGAGTTGGTTTTGGCGGAAAATCGAGATGTATCTCGGCACCTTGGATCTATAAGAGACGTCACCGATACTAAACCCTTGGCAATGGTACTATGGACGAAGTTCAGTTGGGCCTTGAAAGGCGGTGAAAATGGATAGAGAGACGGAGGCCGGCAGAAAAGTTATGACAAGTGGGGTGGTGGGGTACTTTCTGCTTTGGGCGACGGGAAGACTCACTCAGCGTGAGAAGACTCATCGATGTAAGTGAAGACCAGAGCGAATTTCGTTTCATCACACATTTTCGCCGGAACCTCGAGACCCCCAAAACTCCAAGAAATTCTCACCCAAAAATTCGCAAACTTTGTCGAGATAGCTTGGTCAAGCTTGGATTTCATTTGCGACGATGCCGTCTCTTGAAGGTCTCACTGAGGGGCAGCCAACGCTGGACGCCATCAATAATGCAACTGCCCAAGAGACCGAAGAACTCACTTTTCCGCCAGTCACGAAGGAGCATATTTTGAACTGCTCATACGATAGCTGGTTCCCAAAGTACCGGACTGTTTCAATCAGATCTAGGATCATCAAATTATCGCCCGACTTTGTCCAATACATCCGCGATGACGGCATTATTCTCGCCGACGACGACGAGCCGCAAGAGGACGAGGCAGAGGAGGAATGGTCCGCTTCCTCGAACACAGCCGGCGCGCCGCGACGAAACCAACATCTCGAAGAAGATGACTCCGGCGACGAGCCCGAAGCTGACTGCCGGCCGCCCAACGAGCGCTTCCCTGAAATCCACCAGGAGATCAAGGAGCGGATCAAGGAGTTGGGTGGTGCTGTTGCGCCGAAGCTGAACTGGTCCGCACCGAAAGATGCGGCTTGGATTTCACCGCATCAGAACACGCTGAAATGCACGACGCCCAACGACATCTACCTTCTTCTCAAGAGCTCCAGCTTCGTGAGCCATGACCTGGAGCACGCCTTCGAGGATACCGTTGCCTCGTCCGCCAACAGACCATTCCAACCAGTGCTGGTCTTGAGACCCTTCTTTTCGCCAAACCCGGCCCTTGAGTTCCGATGTTTCGTCAAACACCGCACCCTGATTGGTCTTTGCCAGCGTGACTGGAATTACTACCCTTTCCTCGATGGCCTGCGACCCGCGTTGGTGTCCAAGATTACCGATTTCTTCGAAGACCGCCTGCGCTTCACCTTCCCAGACGGTTCCTTCACCTTTGACGTCTATGTTCCCGGAGACAGCGACTCACGCGACGAGCTTGGCAAGGTGCGCCTTATCGATATCAACCCCTGGGCGCCCCGGACAGACAGTCTGCTCTACAGCTGGGTGGAGCTGCTGGAGTTCAAGGTCCCGAGGCCTATCCTAGGCTCGGTTGTCAACGAGGAGGAAGTCATCGAAGGCAGTGGTGTTGAAGAAACGACAGACGATGAGGATGCTGACGAACTGGTGCCTGAGTTGAGGTTGGTGGAGAAGGATAACCCGGCCGCCTTCAATTTCAGCACACCGCAGTACTCGGCGCATAAGCTTCCCAAGGAGGTTGTTGAGGCGAGTATGTCAGGCGATGGTGGCTTGAGGGAGTTCGCTCAGAGGTGGAAGGAGATGACAGAGGCTGAGGGTGGAGGTGATGTCTGGGAGAACCCCCCTACAGCTGAGTCGTGAGGCTGGGAATCACAAAACCACAATGAATGACTGAGAGGTCACACTCAGAATGACCGGACCTGCGCTCAGGTCTGGATTCAAAAAATCCGTGTCAATTTGGATATGTATAAATGGCCAAGGTCGACTCTTTCCATTGCGCATGCCTCCTTGCCATTAATACTGCTTGTTGCTAGGCCTTGCCTACCTGAGAGCATTCTTCCCTTGCGTTCCAGTTGATGTCTTGGCTCAGTGTAGGAGATGGAGATGGTACAAGGAAACAGTGTTGCCAAAGGAGTAACAACGGAACACCCTTTGCCCAGCTTCTCCAGCCTGGGAACAAGGAGCTTTACAGTCACATGGAAGTCAACATTATCACTGTAAGATAGTGAGTGACGCGAGGGGCGGCGACATGGCACCTTTCACCTTTTCACTTTCATGGTACATTATGATGTAGATTACATAATACTCGGCAAAGGTTGGGCGGAGAACTTCTGGCCCGAGCTCCCACTCGAATCCGCACCACCGACGTTGTGAGTGGGACCCAACAGCAACCAGCAGCTTCTTCCCGCTCAATCAACACCAGCTCTTTCGAGCCCCCAAACTCCTCATCACACACTCTTCCAGCTGACACCAGCTGTCCACTCTCAACGCCACTTATCATCGCCGACTAGCTAGAGCTCCCTCACGGTCTACCATCGCAAAAGAGGCAGCGTCCTCCACGATTACCCCATGAGTGCTCGAGGCGGAAGCCGACCGCCTCTTCGAGGCCGCCCAAATAAGGTGACGAAGCCCGCAGCCGGCCTCAAGCGCGACGCCCACGGCCGTGCCAGCCGACACTCCTCCGTTGCTGCCGACCAGCTCGAGCAGCTCGCCCACGATGCGGAGGCCGAGGCCGAACACGAAGATGACGACGAGATAACTGCCCCTCCCCAGCATCACCAACATCATCACCAGCAGCAACACCACCCGAATCCCTTCGACCTCGCCGCCGCAGGCATCCTAGCCAACGGTCCTCCCGGCACAGTACCCGGTGCTGACCCCGATATCCACCCCGACCTACACAGCCTGCCGGCCCAGTTCGCCATGGAAGCCCAGATGGGCGCTCATGGCCCCGGTGCCATGTCGAGAACGGCGGAAGACCTCGCCTCCGAGAGTGGGTACGGTCAGCTACTCATCGACAGTGCCCTCGCCAAGCGACTGGCCAACAACGAAGGAGAGCGTCTCGCAGTACAGCGCCGCCAGGATCAAACTCTGAATCTCAAGAGAAGGAGCAACGTCGAAGCACTACTGGCTCACGTGTCGGGACAGGAAGCTCATAGTCCCTGCAAGAGCTGCCACAAGGGATACGGACCCTGGAACGGATGTGTGGTCGTTAGTGGCCAGATGTGTGGTAGCTGCGCCAACTGCTGGTTCAACGCAAGCGGCTCCCGCTGCTCTTTCCACGGTAAGCAAAAATTGCACAAGCTCGGCCAAGCGGTGTTAAAGTGCTGGGTGACTAACGACCTTGGCCACGCAGAGAATAATCTTCCACAGCACATGCCAGCCATCCAGCTGCAGCCTGTGCCACAGGTGTCAGCGAATACAAGCTTTGCCGGCACAGCGCCGATGGCTCCCGGCATGGCCCCCGCAGGCCCCAGCTTCGGGCAGCCAGGTGCCGACCCGACCGTGGCCCATTTTGTGAAAGATGTGCTGGATAGAGCCATGGCGGAGGCACGGAGCGATAACCCCCACGTGCGATTCCAGCTCCGGATCGAAACGGCGGCGCGGCAGCTAGCATTGGCTAGTGCCGAGTACGCCGAGTTTCTCGGCCAGCAGGGGGGTCATGATCCGAGTCAGCATCCCGATGCTGAGGGTTCCGTTCCGGAGGCGGCGATGGGGGACGGGGACAACGGGGCGTGAGAGAGGCCCTTTTCACCTTCTTCCCCTTTATGCTTTCTGCCTACATCCCCGAGTCCCAAAGCGTAGACAACGAGACGAATCAATCCTTGAGACTATGATGCGTCAAGGCCTATAAAGTTTCTTCAGACTTACCAAGATATGGCGCCCGACTAACCGCTATTGCGCCCGCACAGTCAGGCCGCAGCTGTCACGACGTGAAGCCGCAGCTTCTTCACCGTCATCGTACCAGTTAACATTTGGGAGCAGGCTGGAGTCAGGTGTTCGACTTCCTCGCTCGCCAACAACCATCTTGATCTTGCCTTGGCGCTTGCATCGTCAGGCCCCGCCCTGCAGGCGAACATATGGACAGCATACGAGAACGGCATGACGAAACACGACGCAAGAAGGATTGGGAATATACCCTGCTCACAGAAACCGGAGTAGCTATGCGGCCAGAAATACAAGATGGACAACACAGACGACACAGGGGAAATGCAGACATCAGAAGACAACATTAGGCTGGCCGGACCCAAGACACACAAATGTGTCCTAAGAAGGGACTGGTTACAGCTACTTTGAAGTGGTTGTTAATGGTTGCACGCATACACAGATAGATTGATACCAGGAAGCTTCTCAAAACACAACGTCCATATGCATGAAACTTGTACAGGGTACAATACGAACTCTGAGTTCATCCGCTGTGAACCTGCAGATCTCGGATGTGCAAGGAGGTAGCTGGGTGCATTGTCTCATTCAATCTCACTACGCCTGGCCTCTTGGCTTACACAGTACAGCATCTCAGACCGGCTCTCCTCTCCATTCCCAAACCCATCTCAATGATCACAGGTCTGCCTCTTCATTGACTGGGATGTTTTTTCAACTGTCACACAGCTGGGGCTGTATAGTAGCCCCAAACTGGGACGATCCCGCCGCACCATGGTCCCGTAGTGGGAAGCGAAAACACCCCTTCCTAGCACCCTATAATCGTCTTGTCATATATCCTCCAACTTGGGAAAAGCCAACAGATTTGCCTCTGCTGAACCATTTCACCTAACCCGCCTTGCCCAGCCTGACAGATCGTCCAACGACCAGTGTGAGGCCACCTCCATCCATCATCGGTTGCAACATCCGCCTTGCTTGCTCTCGAAAGTCTGGGTATCATTGATTTAGGTAGGGCAAGAGGACGACACCCTACAGATCCTGACAGCGTAGCATGCGCCATCCCGCTGCTGAGTCTCTGGTGTGATAACGCCTCTCAAGCAGCAGACCATCTCTCAGCTTTTGCGTGTCTCATCAGTCCGAACTTTCTGCCCAATCAACTTCTCGGTTTCGGCTTGCATTCGTGGAGCTGCAAGAAGAGACATGCGAGGTTCCAACTGTGTTGCCTGTCCTACGCACTGGCGCACACCTAATCAATAGTCATCCCAAGGGGAAAACCCCCCGTATGTATCCGTAGCTCATAAAAAGATCTCAAGTCATCCCACACACAAACTTTGGAGCCAGAAATCGATCCCCCGACAAAGCTACTTTACACACAGACGCACACCAGCTGCCAAATTAGCGCCTTCTCAACGGTCGAGGTGAACTCTGATCTGCCCACTCCACCCACCCATCATGATCCTCTGGAGCAAAATAGACATTTATTCCCGGGAGGACGTGAGCGCGCAGGGAAACGTGCACAGCGCGTCCCCTCCGAAGTTGGTAAACAGAGGCGATTGCGAAAGGGATAATGAGTGTGCATATAAATTTAAGCAAAATAAGAAAACGAGAAGAACATCGTCATCTGGATGAAACATCACGTCGCCACTCCACACAACCCCAACTCTATCTCATTGTCTTTCTGGTCCCAAGAAGACTCTTACTCATCTACCCCGAGACTCGTAGCAAGTACAGTACACATGTATCCCAAAAAGCAAAATCAGGGGCCGAGATTGCATCGTCCCGAATGCGCCGGCGTTGTGAGGCAGAGCAAAGCATACCATCCCCGCCATTCAGTTTGCTCCGCCCTTTGTCGTTGGAAATGAAAGGGGCCTTTGACGGAGTACTCGAACCCGTCCATGTTGGAGTATTCTGCATCCGGCAAGGTCTCGTAGCAAGCTGGCTAATACAACGACCGAGTATTCAACGCATCACAACTCATATAATTCGTTGGTCTAAAGAGGAGGGGGCAGGGCATATCATCCTGCGACGTGTTTTGAGAATGGGAAGGAGTAGATTCAGACGGGATGAAGGACTAGATCCCGACCCATATCATAAAGAAAAAAAAAAATCAAGCCCCCGCTGACATCGATCCTACCTCCAGCAGCAGCAGCATCATCATCATCACCACCTCCACCGTCAAACATCACTGTGTAGTAGGTGACTTGCGTCTGTGTAAATGTTCAAGTCGGGGCGTCGCACCCATGAGCTTGGCACGCCTCCGCCTGCCCGTTCCAAGCCTTTCTGCCCAAGGACCTGCCATCCTTGTCGACGATCAGTCCAACATCTTCTTCACCGTCGATTCATCCCCTCAAGCTTCAAGACACTGTAGGCCAAGCATCCATTTGCATGTTCCCCTTCCTAGCGTCTCCAATGGGACGACAAGGTTAGTAGGCACATGTAACGCCACCCGCCCTCACCCAACAGTCTTTCCGTCCCCTTCCGCCACCGTGCTTCCGCACCAATCGACCCCCCCCTCCCTTCCCGTCCATCCCATTGTGTCTTCAAGTCTGAACTATATATTCTTATAGCACTGATGTGTGTGTGTGTGCGTCTTTAACATCTCCGTATCTCGGTCCTTTCCAACGCCCCGTCCGCCACTTTACCTCCCTCGCCGCGTCCTTTCCATTCAGCTCTAGAATTCAAAGTACTCCAGACCAAAGGAAAGGCGGTCGGACGGGGGGAGGAGGAGGAGGAGGAGGAGGAGGAGGAGGAGGCCGCGACCGCACGCGACCGCACGGATATGCAGAAAAAGGACCCTTATAACCTTTACTTGAATTCAAAAAAAGATGGTGTGGTGCTGGGTGCTAGGTGCCGGGCATTCGCGGTTGATGACGAAGACGATGACCCTCATCAAGCTGTACCATGCTGCCACTTCCTTCTCGTCCGGTTCTAGGATATGTTCCCTGACGTACATTACAGAAACCCTCACAAGGACGGATGCGGCGCCTCTGTCGAGGCCGCAAACGGCGCAGAGCGGAGGCGGACGACGACGCCGGTCCTGGATGTGGCGCCGGGTCTCGACCAGTCGTCCGTCCCAAGCTGCCTTGACCCAGTGCGCGACGCAGATGTACATCTTCAATATGAGATTCTGGACGGCTGTTGGAAGTGATTCATGTCCAGCAGACCAGCTGCAGCCACGGCACACCAAGTATCGTCAGATCTAAACGCTCACACAGATGCCTTTCGTAGCTAGAAGGTGGCAAGCCTTCCCATCGTGACTACACATCATCAGATGCGAAGCAAGCCTTCAGAAAATAGTTTAGGCCAGCTACGCATCAAGTCACCATAGCTTGAGGAGTGAGGAAATTTTCCTAATTAAACAGAATATTAAGCCACCTTGCATCCATCAGGCTCTCTCAAATGCATTCAAGTTCATTGCTTCTTTTCCTCTTGCTATCCATCCACTGGCGGGGATCATTCCATCACTGTCTTCTCCCCCCAATCTCACGCTCCCACTGCCCTTGCCGCTGCCCGCTCACAGTAGGATTCCATCTTCCGCGGCGATCCCGTCTACTGGTCGAGACATCATGTTTGGTACAGAACTACCTCCCACCTTTCCCCTCTTATTCCTGAACACAGGCCAACACGAGCACAACCAAAAACGTATACTGCCTGATTCGCCAGGCAATATACGGGGGACAGCCGAGAGGTAGGAAGAAAAATACAGTCGCGTAATCAAGGGAATCTTGGAAAACCGTCGGGTCGCCGTCTCATCGTCGGGAAGAAAGTAAATTTCATGAACCAGCCTCCCCGCAACGCTTTCTGGCTTGGGTCATGCAATTAGAAGTAAAGGGTATTGTAGAAAAAGCAAACATTTTTGTTGTTCAAATCAGACCGCACAACCGCAGGTTCTCTTGAATGATGATGTCTGTTATCAAGGGTTAGCTTTTGCGTCTTTGTGTGCTTTGTCCCACGAAGTGCGGGACGGGGGTTAGATTCACCATTCACTGCCGCCATGACGAAGCGGATCTGGGTTGTGTCTGTCGCGCAGGTGAAATGCGTGTAGATTTGCTTAGTCTCATGCTGGTTCAAGCTGACGAATCGGTTCAGGATATAGTCGCATGCCGCAGCGTAGTCGTCTCCACCCTCATAATCGGGGAAGTAGTTCTTCATCGGGCTCACGGGGAGCTTCTCCTTGAATCGATCGATCTTGTTCAGAAAGAGGATGATAGATGTCTTGATGAACCATCTTGAGTTGCAGATGGAGTCGAAGAGGGTCAGGGCCTCCTGCATACGGTTGACAGTCTCGTCCTCGAATAGCAGCTGGTCGTACTCGGAAATGGCGACGAGGAAGAGAATAGTGGTGACGTTTTCGAAGCAGTGAATCCACTTCTTTCGCTCGGATCGTTGACCACCAACGTCAAACATTCTGTAAGTGAGGTCGCCGATGATGAATGTGGTTTCCGTGATACCCGTTGTCTTGACACGCGAGCGGAGAACATCCTGGTCGTTGGGCATGTAGTCGGGGGCGGCGATACGCGCGATATTGTCGAAATAGCTGGGTTTGTTAGCGTAAATGGCATTTTCCACCTGACGCGTTTTCACTCACTATCTTGCCGAATCGTTGAGCTGGTATTCACGAGAGCGCTTGAAGCACGCTTGCACACCTCGGTCCTTCCACAGCGCCTCAATCGCGCTTCCAACTTCGGGAGGCAGAACATCGCCCTCGATCTGAGCGGGCTGCATGAAGATGGTCTGGACGTGGTACTCCATGCGCTGGTCCTCAAGAGGAAGTTCCAGGGACTCCATCGCCTCGAGAATGACACGCATCGATTGCACCGTGTTGCTGAAGATGATTTCCTTGAAGGATTCCCGTTCATCGCGCGAGTAGCCGCCTTCGTGGATCAGCTTCATCTGTTTCAGAATTGTCGACTTTCCGGATTCACCAGCACCTGTATAACTGTTAGGAACCATTGCGCAGCGAAGCGTTGAATGAAGTTGGTTTGTTTGCGGTGGGCACGCAGTGCATAGCACATCCAGGGGCGGGTAGGGGACGGCTTACCCAGAAGAAGCATCTTGATCTCATTGCGCTGCATCATCTTGTCCCTCTTCAGCTGGTTCTCGATCTCCTCGTTGCGGGCCTTGCCCTCCTTGTCCTCCGTGCTCATTCCGCAACCCATTTTGGCGACTTGTTGTCGTTTGAAACGACGACGGGAAGAATATAATTGATGGGATTAAAGTGATTTCAAGATTCCCGAAAGAATCGTGCGTTGCGCGTTGGAGGGGGCCTGTTAGGAAGCAGAGCTTGTTAGCCAACCATGTCGCAGGCTGTAAGTGATGCCGGCGGGCGAGCGAGAGAGACAAGTCGAATTGTTTGGGGGCGACGGGGCTGGAATGCGAAATTGATCCAGGCGATGGCGGATAAGAGGGCGAAGAGTCGAGAGGTCGAGGGAGGATGCTGGCATCGAGCAGGCGGGTGGGTGGAGGTGTTTCCCCTTTCCAGGCTGTCTCTTGAGTGTCTCGTTCGTCTCGCTTTCTCAATTCCCAGTGGCTCGATGTCGGCGCCGGCAAGTTGGGGGTTTCGTGGTGCGTCTTTCTCTCGCCTGCATGCGGTAGGAAAAGCAGTATTTAGACTTACCTCGTGGTCTTGGATTTGATGATGGAGTCAATCAATCGACGACAAGTCGGAAAACGCAGCAAACAGGAAAAGAAAACACGAGCCGTTGGGCGGACGGTGGGAGGATGGGATGGTCGCGACAGGATTAGGAGACCAGGAGCAGGAGAGGGAGAGAGAAAAGAGAGGAATGGGTTGGGAGGTGCCTCTAATGTGGAGAGGAGAGATGGGAAAGGGCAAGGGTGGAGGAGTATGAGCAAGGATGGCGGCGACGGTGCTGCGAGGAACCAGAGGATACCTAGTGTAGTGGGAGAAAAGAGTGGGCGGCAGTCGTCGCCGGGGCGGACAATGCGCTTCGGGGCGAGGTACGGGGATAGAAGTATACTGTGCAAAACAGAGAGAAGAGACACGGTGGAGGCGATGAAATGGCGTTAGCTGTCTTCCCAGTCTGGAGGACAATGAGGGGGGAGGAAGGAGGGAGGGGAGGAACCAGTGGTGCCAGACGAGTGTCTGCCGAAGGGAGGCGTCCCGTCCTTTGGACCTCAGATTGACAGCCCCGACTGGCTGTACCCGGCGTGATGGAGGAGCTGGCAGCGAGACTAGGGGCTTTTTGGGGGCCATCGCCGGGCGTTCTCGACGCTGAAGCAGCTCGGTGGGCGACGCTGGAGGCTCCTCCCCGTGGCCAGTGCGCGGCGACGCACTTCACACCTCGAACTCGAGCTCACCTCACCTCACTTCACATCACCACAATTTTGCATTTCACCTCAGCCATACCATTGGGCCCGTTGCTTTAGTTAGTACGTAGTGTGTACAAACAGCTCGCGGGCAAAAGTAAAGACCAGCAGCGTATATATGGACGGTGTTGGCAACGTTCTGGACGCGGATATGCAACTCCCTACGGCGCGAACCTCTGGCTTTAGTGCAGGGCAGGGACCAACCGGGGCTGGGAGTTCCAGAAGCACGGACAAGGTACGGATACAGGACCTGGCCTTGATTTTGGTGCTAATCTGTCTCTGGTGCGGCCCGGTACGTATCCACCGGTACCTGCTTTAAGTCGTCTTCCAATCACCTTACATAAGGAGGAATACGTACTTCTGGGTTTATTTAGCCCCGGTTTCTGGTCTGGCCTCCCCTGTCGCTAATGTCTAGGTTGTCCTGTCATCGCCTGTCTCGTCCTTTTCCTGAGCTAACCCTCGATATTCTGTGCCGTCTTCTCGACCCAAGCTGACACTGAGAAGCGGTTAGAGGGACCGCAGATCGGGAAGCTGATGAGACGATTCGTATCGTCCACCACCACACTACGCAATTACCTTGGGCTATGCTGTTTTCCAATTGTCGGAAACACATGACCAGGCGAACGGGGACTTCGCTGACCAATCGACAACCACCTGCTAATAAGGTCCAGATGGAGACGAGGACCAGGAGTGTCTGCCAGCCGGCGTGGATCCGCCCTCGAGCCTTTGCGACGTCGAAATCACCGCGGCCGGACCAATGGCTAGTGGAGAGTCGCTTGGCGAGGCCTTATCCAGCCAGAGGCCCAGAGGTTGCCCGCAACGAAGCCGAAGTCCCCTGGCATCTATATTCCCTGGCGTCCTGGGCGGGAAAAGAACAGGGGAAAGGGGTCTCGCACTGGTTTGTCTGGCCTGGCTGGTCTGAAAAGTCCTTGTTCGCCGCCCTGACTAATGTAAAATTTCCTCGCGCTACGGCTGACCGCAGACCAGGCACGGAGATGGCCTCTCGCGCCCTTCTAGACCCTGTGTGAGCTCTATCTTCGGCCAGGTACGAATTCGCTAACTGCAATGGGACTCCATGTCTCTGCCGGTATGGATACAATCTGTTGCTGGGTAGTACCTAATATGGATCAAGCCACTTTGGTCTAGGAATAATAATTAGGTGAGAAGCACGAGCCAATGCCAATACGAACGGGAACTTTAACATCGTGTCCTGAGCTGACGTCCATTTCGTAGATTCGCCAAAGCTAGAAACACCACGATTCCTAGGGGTACAAACACTATGGGCGTTCGACGACCCTCCCTCTGCCGACCGGCATTAGCATTCGCGGATGCTAAGGCCAGTCCCAATCAAGAAGAAGAAAATCTGCATGCTTCCTTTTTGGCGACTACCTATCTGCACCAGAGCGGCAGAGCCTTCACCTGTGCAGCCAACGCCAGACCAGCAAAGAGATCCACCCATCCACCACCTGCCCAGCTTGATGGGCAATGGAACGTTGGAACTCGAGCAACTTCCTTCCATCAAATCTTCCATCGCAATTCTTGAAACACGAACGCCCTCGTCAGCCGCCTCATTGAGGTAAGGAGATGGTCAGAGTGACTGCCGTGCGCGTTATTCTACGCTCGAGACCTCTTTGACTACCTACCTATCAGCGCTTTGCCCTACATAGTTATTGGCATTTACATATCTGGTATCTGGATATTGGTTGGACACCAAACTGCATTGCACATCAGCCAAACAAACAGCTAAAGACCCAAACTTTTCTGACACTCAGCCGTGGCCTTTTGATACGTCCGAAAACGCTTCTCTCATGTGCACAGCCTCGACCTTGCTTCAGAAGCAGACCACAAATTTCGAGTTGGGACAAAGGACCCTCATCCTCAGCAAAGGTAGCTTTCCAGCACAGTAGATCTAAGCTGCATGGGTGCAAGTAGCGTTCCTTTTACATGGACCAGCCCAATGCTCTAGGTAGTTCTCTTTCATCCATCAAAAAGAACCGGGGCCGCATCGGAGCTACGGTCCCACGGTCACGGCGGCTCCTTTCAGCATCGCCATTACGGGTCCGCCCAAGTGTCTCTGCCACCACACACGGCATCAACGATTTCCCTTTAGACTCGGGGATCCAACTGCGCAGCCTCTTCTTCGAAATTGTCTTGCGCTTATTGAGAAAGACATCGGAATCCACTAGTGTCAGCTCATCGTGAGGAATCTCCGCGCTTGCTTTATCTCCCTTTCCACCCCCTGCATCCACTTACGATGTTTGGCCGCTCAACCTCTCCTAGACAGCACTGTCTATAGGACCGGCGTGTCCTTTTCCTTTTACGTTGCCGTCGGTTGGGATAAAGTACGAGACGTTTATGATGAATTGCGTCGAGATAACAGGTTCCTTGCCATGGCATCTCTGTTTGCTTCAAAGGCCGCCTCACTCAGCAATGGCTTTGTTTGTGCGTGGCGCAAAATCTCCAGAAGCAAGAAGCAAACACGAGTTGGAAAGAACAAGTTGTCGGCAGTGTGCACTCTGACGCCAACAGATCCAATCCGAGGAAGTGGCGTCCAACGTTTCGACTGCCTTGTCTGTACTAATACTTCCTATCTCGACTGTCTGGACAATGTCTTGGCCGGCTCACATTGGGAGCTGACATCTTGGGAAGACATGAGACTATGTCGACTTGACTTTTCCCCAAGAGGCATCATCAAAGAAATCGTCGACAATAACAGCATTGTTTGCGGCTGATCGTCATATCGCACGATTCCATCCGTACTCTTTCCGAGGATGTCTTCGGGCTTCCGGGTCAGTCCGAGATGTTTGCTTTTTACCAGGCCGCTCGTTCGTTCGCGCGTCTGCCCTCAGCCGCTTGGTGCTTATGCTGCAAGCTGCCGCCGAGGTGAGTCGCTCTGTATATCACTTCAGGCTACGGCGCATGCTACATACGATTTTGTCCGCACATGGTATTATCGGCGGACCAAAGACTAGCACTGATAGGATCTTGCCAGTGAACAAGATCTACCTTGGAAGACGATGATCTGATCTGGACGCAGGCCCCGCATTACGCACGGCTCTCTTGAACCCGGAAAATCGTACTCGACGTATGTACAAAGAACTGCTCGCCGTGTCTGAGCATGCGGCAAAATGGGCTTCGCACTACGAAAGCCACCAAGTCAAGCTGCTCAGCAATAAACGAAGCTGTGATGCTCAAAGAGAGACATCGTTCATACTGACTCGGTTCCGCTGTATTGATTGGCTGTCAGAGCGCCTCCATGGCTTGGCTCTTGGAATTGGTACTTGTAGGACAATCATCGCAGCCAGCCAATAATTGCGCCACAGGCCTATGACCATGTATTCGGAGCTAAACAACGCCTCAACCCCAAGTCACGGTATCGAAATGGACGCTCCGACTTGCTACGCTGCCGGAGCCACTCTCTCGGCCAGCCGCATACTGTGTAAGAGTGTGGAATTTACTTCTCTTGCAAGCAAACAACAGAGCAAACAGGCCAGCATTCACTTCGCGGAATCACCGGCCAGAGCCGTCTCGCGATCGCCGGCCGGGGCTTTCGGCGCTTCGTCTTTACGTCTAAACCCTTACGGATATAGAACGCACAGATTGTCACGTCTTTCACGCCAGAGTCGACAGGCGCTGGCACAATGGGCAGAGTATGTCTCCATCAGCCGCCCAGTGGACGGTTAGACCCCACCATTTTAGCTGCCTTGAAACACCAAGCCATCTTAGCCGACCATGCAAGGGCAAATATCACCCACCCTTGCCGGCAGCTTTACACATTAACATAGGTTGTCTGGCCGTTGCGAATCTCATCTGCATCATCCGTACGATGGCCAGCTATCCGTAAATACGGGGGGAAGAAGCCCCCGAGGCTCAGAAAGATCGGACAGTGATCTCGGGGTTCCATTCCACTGACCTGCAGGCGTGCGCTTCCCGAACCTGGTTGGAATCGTCGATCATTACCAGATTTTGGACGGTTTCCTGGGGTGGCGCAACGGGGCTATCGAGAATACGCCCCTACCTTACCTTGCGGTATCCGTACCGGGTAACGCTATCCTTACTGTCGAAAATGCGGTCGGAAGTGGATTCTCAGTATTCATGCAATGGATAGCCCTTGCTCAGGTCCCTCATCCATTGTAACCCGGACTTCTTGCCTCTCGCTATCCCCCCGACCGAGTGCATGTCTCGAAGCTGAGATTCTCTGCAAGGTGCTGGGACAATCAGCCCAAAACCTGCAAGCCAGACGAGGCTTGTCGGCTTTTCAAGGCCAAAGCTTCAACAGCCGTTGTGCCAGATAGTTGACAAGAACGCCGTTGAAGCAGCTGTCCAAGGAGAACCAATAAAAGAAATTAACAAGCTGGCGTACCTACGCATTTCACATCCGAAATAAGCTAATATCGCACATGCACTAAATGCTTTGCAAGCAGCTGGTCGGAAACTATGACAGAAACTATTCCCGCCAGGCACAGGGAGGCCACATGGCAGACGAGCTCCTTTTCCTCAAAGCAAAGCGGGATCCATCCAGGCCATTGACAACCGCTGGAAGACTCATACAATGTAGTCATCGCATGCCTGAAGAGGCAAATCTGTGGAGTTGCAAAAAGTCGTTCCACGCGGGATCACGAGAGGGCTCTTTGAATTGTGAAGAAGGCCCAGAATTGTGGGGCTTTTGTTCGTTTCCGAGGCCGACTCCATCCACTCACACCGTCTTGGTCGTCAAGGTCGCCCTGCCGCCGACCCAGTGCAACTGCATGAGCTGACGAATGGCAGTGGCCACAGCCGACGAGTGCGCACTTGAAAGTTGGCAGATGAAGCACTCCCTGCGCGTGCTTCTCTTGCATGTCATGCAGGTACGAAGTGAGAGATGCTGCTCTGCAAGGTCGCTGTTCAACTACACTAGCATCAGTGGCATGCTCTTACGATCATCTGCTGTTCCCCTGAAGCCTCCCCTGGTAATATTGCCTTTCTCGGAAAATCGTCATTATCCCATCTGCACTTTGGTCGGCTAGTTCGGACGGCGGGTGCTTTGACCTTTGCTACTGACGATTGGTTGTCTCCCTGAAAGATGCGTGGATGCTAATAAAGTATCCAGAAGGGAAAAAAATCGAAAAAAAAGGACGCGATGTTCTAGAAGGGCCCACAGAAGCTTTCCGCCCCTGAGCCTGTATCTTGTGTAACCACTGTCTGGCACATCATACAGACGAGCTGGTGTCGAATCCATGACTCCATTCCTCCTTCGTTCGCCATTGTGGGTATTGTCTTCCGCTCCAGCTGTTCGAGTTTTGTTTCGGCCGGGACTAAATCCTCGTGGACCCGAGAAGCTGGAAACTAAGCCACCTCGCCGTGTGCTCGAGGCGGTCTGCAGTGCGGTTGATTTGATCTCAGACAGCTAGAACACGCAAGCAATCGTCGTAGCTTGGAGAGACACACAGAGACCGCGGGATACTCTGCAAAGCGCCACCCACCAGAGTACGGGTTCATGTGATGCCTGTGGCGTTTTCAGCCGCCTAACGAATTCGAACAATGTTCACGCACGGCTTCTGCCCCTGTAGATCACACAAGCTACAAGAGGCGAAGTCGTGCGTCTCCAGTTACACGCGACACGAATTTCACCTCTATTGACAGATTGGAATACGGCGTACAGACTGGCCCGTCATGGTACCGGTCTTTGTGCTGAATTGCGCTGTGCCGAGCAGTCAGAGACGGAAGCCGGGCCGGACAGCACAAGCGTCATCGCCCGGAGCAGGGCCCCGCAATTACGCTGCCGGCACCGAAAAACAAGCTTGTTTAGCGCCGTTCTCCCAACCTCTTTGCCCGCATCTCGACGCAACTTGGAGCTTGTCTTGCTTGCGGCTGCATCGACTCGCTTCATTCCTCTGCCAATTCCATCACGGACAGCGTCTCGAAGCGAATTGCGCGCGCAACCGGCAAATATGTCCATCCCTATGAACCGCTTAGGCGGCCGCGGTGAGCACCCTCGCCTGTTTCGTTTTCGAATCCTCCTCGGGCGATGGCTTGGATCCGAGACCGCCACATCCAGCCCGAATAAAGACAACGCTGCTCGACATGGCGTGGCATCTGGAACCGGACGCGCGCTGACATGAGAATAACCGTTGCAGCCTTTAGCCACGCGGACAACGACGACGACGACACGGAGCGTGAGTACGATCGCCTCCGAGACCTAGCCCACCAGGAAGCCAACAGGCGCAACCAGGCCTTTGAGCGCGTAAGTGCCGACCTCCCAAACCTTTGCAAAACCACGTGGTTCTTGCATTCAGTCCCCATGAAACTAACGCGCGAACCCTTGATGCTCTACAGTCCCAACAAGCGTACCAGTCCGGTGATGGCGCGGCCGCCAAGGAGCTCTCCAACGAGGGCAAGCGTCACGCGCAGAAGATGGAAGACTACAATCGTCAGGCATCCGAGTTCATCTTCCGGGAGAACAACGCCGCCGGGCGCGTGACGGGCAGCTGCGTCGACCTTCACGGGCAGTACGTCGAGGAGGCGGAGCGTATCCTCGAGGAGCGCATCCGCGCCGACCGAGCGAGGGGCCAGGAACACCTGCACGCCATCGTCGGCAAGGGGAACCACTCGACGGGCCACGTGCAGAAGCTGAAGCCGAGGATCGAGGCCATCTGCCGCGAGATGGGCCTCAAGTACTCGACCGAGGAGAATGCGGGTAGGATCTACATCAACCTCCAGGGCGGCGATGCGACCATGCCGCCGCCGCCTCATACTGGTGGTGGTGGTGGTGGTGGACAGCAGTATCATGGAGGACAGAAGCCTCATCATGGTGGCCAGCAGCAGCACCACGGCGGTCAGTCGCATGGTGGACAGCAACAGCACCACGGCGGCCAGAGCCAGCAGCAAGATCAGGACGAGACTGGCGAATTGGTCGTCAAGATCCTCAAGAAGCTGGAGAAGGCTTGCTGTATTGTCATGTAAGGGGATGGCTTACGGACTGGCCTCTCCGCGCCCCATTTTGGCTCTCGGCTGCCCGGTCGCATCATTCTGTGCGGCGGGGCCTTTTCTTTCTTGGATACCCGGCGGATTCGATGTGAAATAGTAATGTCTTTTCTTCTCTCACCCTAGTTTATGTAGGATGGATAGATACCCCGGCGAGATGTCACTGGACTCTGTCGCTTGAGGTTTGGATATAGGACGACATGGGTAAAGGTCATGTCAGGATGGTTTGTACACAGTATATAAGATTTCTTCATATGAAAGGAAACAATTCTTTGCTTAACGTAGGCGTGATGTTTACATTGTATAAGAGCGAAACGTGGCAGTTGAGGAAACTCAAGATGAGACTGGTCTTCTATGGGCGACTGCCTAGGTTATATATATTGAAACACAATAGGAGAAAAAACCCCGGCATCGTGATAGAACGAGTTCGACTTTGAGCAGCGCAAGTAGCCTTGGTGACCCTCACGCAACTGAACTACCATTGAAGTTGATGCATCTATCCGAGGTGAAGCTTCAAAGGCAATTCCGATACAGCCTTATCGTATTCGGAGCTCCAACACCGCCCGGTTTTTCCACGTCTGATTGGCCAGAATCGACCGGGGAAGCAAGCTTCCATGCCTGCCATCCAGCGCAGCAGTGCTGCTGAGAAGCGCACTCCCGAAAGCCCATCTTTAACCAAAGAAATTTTACATCGTCATCGCCCCGAATCAACCACCCTTCCATCACGAAAACCCCACGGCCACTCACCTCACATACACCCCGTCACCTTGACGAGTATCAAATCAACCACCAAGTAAGAATGGACGCGTAAGTTCATTTCCCTCGGGAGGATTCCAGGAAAACCCCAGGCAAAGTCACTAGACGCAGCGAACTAACGCGCAATTCCTTCTTACAAGCCTTACCAAGACCGAGGAGGCTCAGCTCCAGCAGCGACTTCAGAAGCGCCAGGTCAAGGAGTTTATGAACGTACGTCTCGCCAATCCTCCGCTTCCCCTCTGAAATCATACCCTCTTATCTCTGTCCACGTGTTCCTTGTACATTATTTTGCCCAAACACACTCAAGATGTCGAAGCTTGGCTAACTCGTCAAACTCTCTCCATCTACAGCTCTTTGGCAATCTCGTCGACCACTGCTTCACCTCGTGCATCGACGACTTCACCTCAAAGTCCCTCTCCTCTCGCGAAACCGGCTGCATCACCCGCTGCATCCAGAAGCAGATGTTCTCCCAGCAGCGCCTCAGCGAGCGCTTCCAGGAGCACAACGCCCAAATGACGGCCCAGATGCAGGGACAGTAAATCCGACACCAAAACAACACAATTCCCCACCCCTTTGCCACTTGGTAATCAAAGAGGGGGGGAAGTCGCTGAAAAGGAGAGCATACCAAATGATTGTAAAAAAAAAACCAAGAGAAAAGAGAATGGCACGCAGGCGGGTTCGATAAGGAGATCTCGCACGAGCGCGCGCTGATGTAACACTATTCCCAGCAAGGCAGACAACCAGTCGGGGAAGCCCTGGGATTTGCAACATTTACCACACGATCTCCACCATAACGAAGCCAGGCGGGTGAGTTGGAATGTCAACCACGACGAGGGAGGTTTCCTGTATATTACATTGTGTTACGTTTTTTCCCTGGCCGGTGGATAGACATGGTATGGCACTTTTGCGAGTGTGGAATGAACACCGCCAAGTGCAGAGAGGACGAATGGACCAAATATCTACTCCAAGAACCCCCGTGACAATGCGTTGTCTGTGAATAACTTGCGAGCCAAAAGTCACGATGAAGCTAGGCGTCATGTTGGTCGTACCCAGCAATCTGCCAGGGGTATCCGCTAATTCGATCCTACGTAGACTATGGGATCCCAGGATGGCTGGAATAGATATGCACCCCACGTTTATCCCACACACTTGAACGCCTAAACCTTTTTTTGTCGTTGTTCCCCTCCGATTCATTCATTCCCTTGGCCGAGATTGACTCCCTCGGCTCATTATTCCTATCTGAGAACCCTCGCCCTGGGGTACTCAGGACTCCTCGAGGTCTTCGCTCAACACATCCCTCACGGCCTCCAACTGCGAGAAGACCTTGCTCTCCAGAACGTTTCCTGGCTGGCCACTCTCGTCGGACGCGCCAGTCTTAATGCTCTTCCATTCCACCTCACGCTGACCCAGGGGCAGAAGTCTGTCGCGCAACAACTTCCGGCTCGACAGCCAAAAGTCAATGTTTTCCAAAAGAGAGGCAGCATCCCAATGGACCTCCGGTATGTCCCGATTGTTGGCCGTCCGCAGAGCGGCAATGACTCTTGTCAACAAAGCCAGAGAGTGGACCTCGGATACTGAAAGTAGCGTCACGTAGTGCGGCGTTTCTCTCGATGCCGTCCGACTGGCGCCGGGTGCCTCGAATCGGTCAACGCTAGACTTGAGGAGCAGAGGGAACTGGTTCAGTACATAACCGATTTCGGGCGCAACCGTCCCGCCAAGGGCAGTGAGCAGGTTCAGCAACAGAGGTAAGACACCCTTGACCCAAATGCTGTAGCATCGCTGGGAGCCAACAGCCTCTGAGAAGGGAGAGATGTTTCCACGGCGCAACCAGTTGGTGATGCCTGCCGAAGTCAGGTGGCTCAGCAAGCCATCGCAGGCCATCTGTTCCGCTACCGCCGGCAGGGTAGAGAGCTCCAGCAAAAAGAGCAAGCTCAGCTCGCCATAGATCGGGTCACCGTTGACGGAACGTCTGTCCGCCCAGGAGAATAGTGATGTCGCCGCATGCACCGCGTCGTATGATGCCATGATGTTGAGGATCTGCGTCTGGCATTGGTCAATGGTTGGCATGTTGAGGCAAGCTTGCAGAATAGCCGTCAGGAGAGCCAGGTCCTCGGGTGCAACGGCGGCCTCGGGATCGTGTACAAGCGCAACAAGAGTTCTGAACCCCTTTGCGACTACTCGGTCGAGAAGGTTCAGAACAGTTTGAGTTAGTGTAACAGAGAAGCCCTCGCCTCCGTTCTTTGAAGCTCCCAAAGACTTCTTTTCCGCAGCGCTATACGCGCGCAATGTGACGTAAATGGTCTTGAGCATTGTGCGGTAGTACGAGATTGAGTCCGGGTTAAATGGTTCCTCGACGGCGCTGATGATGGTAAATAATGTTCCCAGAAGCTGGTTGACGTCATGCGACGAGATAGGGCGGCCAACTAAACGTTGGACGAGAAGCAAGCTCAGGTCAGCTCGCTCTTCGACAATGCGCATGAAAATGTTCTCTGGCCCTTGGTTGGACTGGTTGGCCTCAAGGCATTGCTGCGCAACTTGCAACATCTGTCTGGCAATAGTCTCGTTGTCTGCGAGAGAACTACTAAGTTCAAGTAGCAGGAATTCCCACGCGTGGAACAGAGACTGCTAAAAGTTAGCAGGGGTCAGAGGGGTAGATAATGAAGGGAAAACTAACAATCTGAGCATCAACGAGGGAGAGGTTGGCATTGGCGATCCCCATCTCATTGCGGAACCCATTGTTGCGGCGACCGTGCCAGCCTGGATCGAAGCTCAACATCTCAGTTGCGCTCTCCAAGTCGTAGAAATAGCTTCTGCCTAGCTCGCCGGGTCGCAATGTCGTCCTCTTGAAAGCTTCCAAAGAAACTCCAGGGTATTTGCTTGTGAAGTTCTTGGCAAAGTTGCTGTGGAGAGAATTATTGTAGCTCGAAACTTCCACACCGTCCCGGAGGTAGTAATCCAAGTCCGATACCAGACTCTTGGCGAATGTGTCAGCGCCACCCATCTGCCGCAAGTGATAGAGCTGCATGGCAAAGATCTCAGCAATGTAAGCAGCCATCTTGGCATCTATGGCAGCCTTGACGGCATCTGTCTTGCTGGTGACTGTGAAGCTGCTGAGGTCCTTGACGTAAAGGCGCAAAGAGTCCAAGAAAGATGAGTCTTTTTGCATGGTGAAGATTGTCCAAGGCCAGTGGTTTTGAGATGATGCGACGAAATCGAGGATTCGGAGTGCCTCCCTAGTTTCTAATTCTTTAATTTTCTTCAACTTTGTGAAGGCTGTCGCGAGCACCGAGTTAGGTGTCGATGAAGCGTCCTTCCTGACGCCCTTGAGAGCATCTCTAGGTGTCTTGCCTGTCAAAAGGCAATTCGATAGCCACTGCTGGCGGTTTTGCACGATCGTCGAGAAGAATTTCCACGTTGTTTGTACATCCTTGGTAACAAGGAAGGGTTTATCGAGTCGAGACAGGACCTCAATAAAAGATCGGGACAAAAGGGGGCCGAGGTAGCCCAGAAGAGAAGGAGGATCGTCGTGAGCTTTGGCGGCACTTAGCACCAGAGCCTCCAGGAGCAGCAGCGCTGGCCGTCGGAATTGCTCGCAGATCGCGCATAACCTTGCCAAAATCGACGATGTCTTGAAGAGGTGTTCCTCGAAGGTCGCTGATGGTCGGTCTAGGTAGCTAGCAACGCGCAGCAATGTTGTTGTAAATCGCAAAGCACACGTGAGCTGCTCCTGGGCTGACGCTAGTCTGTCTTGGTAGAGAGTTGAGTCGGGTATTTGGAGACCGTTCACCAAAGTTGTAAGGAGCGGCTGGAACCTCAGGGACCCTGTCGAGGGCGACAGGAACGCATCGATAATGTAGGACGCTGCGGGCTCCAAGCATGCCGCCAGCGTGTCCGAGCTCTCTTGATCACCCATCCCATATGTGTGTTCGATAATTTGATCCATGACAGGGACAACGTGCCGGATGAGCAGGGCTTTGTGAAGCTCTGACCCGAAGCGCCAGGTCGAGGAAGTCTCAAAGACATCGACTACAGCTTGGGCAATTGCGAGACTGACTTTGCCCAAGACCTTGTCTGCCACGCCGAGCCAAACGTTGTTTGATATTTTCTGCCGTCCAACCAATTTGTTGCCAGATTTACGTTGGACAGCGCTACTTTTGACACTGTCAATGAGGCTAGCGAAAAGTCGCACAGCCGACAGCAAGAGCTCATATCGATCCCCGGCCAGGTCAAGATTGCCCGTGATCTTCGCCAGTTTTCCTGCTTGAGCTTCCGAGTTGAGAAGTTCGCAACGCGCCAAGTAGGACCAGACTCTCGTCGGGCAAAGTGGCAGGATCGCATGTAAGAATTGAACGCATGAGTTGAGCACCGCAATGCCCTGTCCTTCCGTCGCCTTCTCATCCTGCATATAGGCATCCATGGTTTCGCATACGACCGCAACGAGATCCTTGTTTCCAGAGATGTGTTTGCCAATCTCTTCCAAAAGCTCTTGTCCTGACTTGAGCGATGTTTCGCCAATCAAGCCTTGCTTCTCGGACTTGAGGACCTCGGCACGCAGTAATGTTGCTAGGAGGGCAATTGTTTCTGCCGTTTCCTCTGGCTGGAAAGCATCCAGTTCGCTGCGGTAAGTCTCGGGCGCTAATTGGGTTTCAAGCCTCTTGCCAAGCAGGGCCAGAGCAGAATGCTCGTAGTCCATAAGAACCACGCGGCCTGTATCTGTGACAAAGCGTCCGACTGTTTCCGCGGGTATCCTGAAAGCATCATCGACTCGGGTTCTTCGATTCCATGCTGTGGCAGGCGTGAAAAGCGGTATTTCTTCGAGCAAGTAAAATGTGTTGGTATTATCTTCCTCCTGGGCCAGCTCATATTGCTGGTAGTCATCGGGGAGAATGAAGGTAAGCGATGGGGTTTTGCGCAACAGGTTGACTACCGTATCCATCCGGTCGTCAGCAACTGTGCAGCTCGCCAAAGTCCGGCAAAGGTTGAGGAAGGGCAACAGCTCAAATGGGTATCGGTTGAGGGCTTGGTGGAAGTAGTATTCGAGTGCAACATCGTCCTGAAGCATCTCGGCCAAGATGTCGCTTGAAGGGTGCAGCGAGGGCTTTGATAGATCCCAGTACTGCTGGCCAGCCCCTAAAACCGAAAGCAGAGAGGTGACAGAGTCTGATTGGTACCCTACGAGAGGGTATGTGGCTTTGAGGAAGTCGACATACGCCAGCCGTACTCTGGAGCTCAAAAGCGCCGAAAAGGCTCCGTCACTGGAGGCGCCGATAGCCAGCGCCATCTCAGATAATACTTCGTAGGCCCGTCCATGTGAAGTGACGGCTACTGCCAGCTGCTCCACGACCTGCAAGTCCTTATCCAGGCCCGCATTAGTCAGGAAAATGTCAAAGGATTTGCCGTCAAGAGAAACAATACTCCCCGCAGAAAGACGGCGAGCGGTGGTAGGCCGAATCAAAACGCCGGCCTCAAAAGTCTCCTGAGATCGCTGGTTTTGTAGCGCATCTCGCTTTTCGATTCGGTCGTGGTGCGAATAGAACATGCGGTGGACGACGACGGTCCATGCGAATATGATGGGGCTTTGGCTCTCACAATCGGCATTGGCTGCGGCGAGGATTGCATTGTGGACTTGCTCAAGGACTGATGGGGCAGTGATGTAGGGATCCTCGTCACCACGGTACTCGGGGGCTTCTTCAGCTAGACACTCGATGGATCGTGTAGGATTCAGGAGCTTGATGGATACCGCCGAAATGAGCGATCTGAGGGGCCTAATTAGAGAGGCAATGGCATCAGTCGGCTAGCTACTGTTAGTCGAGGCTTCAAAATTAGTTGTTGGTGAGCTCACCGCCGTAATCCCGTTGAGGAATCCGTAGTTATCCATCAGGGAAAACCACTGACCAACCACCGCGGAGGGCACGAAAGAGTCGCCATTGCCGTCAACTGACTGAAAGACAACCGATAAGGCGTGGACAACTTCAGTAAGTGCCGTCCGCATCCATTCTAGCTCGAGCTCTTCTCCCAGGAGGCCCTTGTCCTCTACGACTGCTTCAAGCCCCTCAGCCAGTCGACCGATGGCCTCGGTGACATATAGCAAGTACGCCGTGAGGAGATTTTCGAGGTATTTGGGACGCTCGTTCGCTGCGACCAGTTGATTTGTCGTCATCGGCGCATCGGTTGCAGAATTCGGTGCTGGAAGCTGTGTGTAGAGTACGTTCTCTTGTACCAATGCAGCAGTCATCAAAAAGTGACGCCTTTCCGCAAGATATGTCTGGAAGATCCGTTGTCGCCTTGACTCGTTTTTCTCAAATTCGGCCCAGATCGTCTCTGCATCCTGAGCAGCTCCAGTTATAGGCACAAAAGATGACGATTGTACGTTTGCGACGCCAGAGGCTTCCTGCAGGTTGATTATATCCTGGGAGGAGAGGGTTCCAGTGAGGTGGCTTGCTGGTCGCGACTGGAACTCAATGACTGTCGCGCGAAGCGCAGCAACGAGGTTCACCTTGGCATTCTTGCTCAACCACTGCGCATCCTCCTTGATAACTTTGATATCGAATTTGTCATTCGGCTGGGGGGTGACGTGTATGGCGGCGGTCCTTGTTTCGAAGTTCGACTTGGTGGAATCGCTCGGCGGCGCAAAGGCGGTCGACGGGTCTTTTATGAGTGCTCGTACGAAGTCGTCTTGCAAAAACTGTACAACAGCTTTGCTTTTTCGTCTGGCGTCATCTTTGTCTGCCAGTGCAGCTGCGATGAGCTTCCAGGAGCTAGGTTGAGAATTAGTTTTCTGGGCAATCAGCAAGTCAACAAACGCAGGGCTGCCCACATGATGATGGTGTCTCCATTTAAGCATTCCTCCAAAGGAGGAAAATATTGACGGTCTGCCACTTGCGCCATTGCCGCAGAGGTCGATTGGGCAGAGCAGTCAAGGTCCAGACTGCATCAGGCGAGGCTGCGATGAGCTATGTTGCCTGAGATGCAAAGAAAGCAAGTCGACGCGCTTGTGCACACTTGGACCCGCGAATGCTTTTGCAGCCTTTCTGCAGGTGGTTGATTGGAGCTCACTTTTTTGGGAGCTTCAGTTCATGTTCCTTGGTTTTTCCGCGGAAAGACGCTAGCGCTAATCCGTCTTAGCGCCCGTTCCAAGATCAATGCCACAATAGGCAGTCCCGGGCGCCGGGATCGCGATATAGCGGCGGGGCGGCCTGTCAGGGTGTAATGCAGCTTGCCTGTCATAGCTTCTCCGTACTGTATGCTCACCACAAGCTTACACCAGTTCATACAGTTAAACCTAGTCCCCGATTCACTGTGCAACAGTCAACTTGAGTGAGTCGCCGCCTTTTTATCTTCACTTCGACCCTTCGTCCCATTGACTCACCTCATTCAACCTCGAATGCAATTACCATTGAAGCGATACTTCTCGTGACAAGAGGCGCTGGAAACTATCAATTCACTGCTGACTTGACTCAATTTTCGGCGGGTTCAGCAAATTTTTCCAAGATGCCGTCCTTGGATATCATCGATCACTCACCCCAGCATCCGGACCCTTCGCCACCAATCCCCACCGCATCCAACCTGATCTTGATCGACAACTACGATTCTTTCACCTGGAATGTCTACCAATATCTCATTCTCGAAGGCGCGAACGTGACCGTCTTCAGAAATGACAAGATCACGCTGGCAGAGCTGATTGACAAGAAGCCGACCCAGTTGATCATCAGTCCTGGACCTGGGCACCCCACTACGGATTCCGGAGTCAGTCGAGATGCCATTAAGCACTTTTCTGGCAAGATTCCCATCTTTGGCGTCTGTATGGGACAACAGTGCATCTTTGACGTCTACGGTGGCGAGGTCGGATCCGCAGGAGAATGGCTTCACGGAAAGACATCTCCTTTGACGCACGATGCCAAGGGTGTCTATGCTGGTCTGCGCCAAGGTCTTCCAGTTACCCGATATCACTCTTTAGCCGGTACACGTGTAACCCTTCCGGGCTGTTTGGAGGTCACTTCTTGGGTTGCCAAAGAGGACGGATCCCCCGGCATCATCCAAGGTGTGCGACACAAGGAGTACACCATCGAGGGTGTGCAATTCCATCCCGAGAGCATCCTTACCGCAGAGGGCCGGACCATGCTGCGAAACTTTTTGCAACTTCAAGGTGGCACTTGGGAGGAAAACACTCGGCTCCAGAAGGGCTCCACGACCAACGGCGCCGCTGCCAAGACGACAACATCTGCGCCGGCTGCAAGCAAGAAGAACAATATCTTGCAGCAAATCTACGCCCACAGGAAGGCTTCTGTTGCCGCTCAGAAGCTTGTCCCCTCGCAAAGGCCTGCAGATCTGCAAGCTGCTTATGATCTCAATGCCGCTCCGCCTCAAGTCTCATTCATTGAACGCCTTCGCCAGACGCCGTTCGATGTGTCCCTCATGGCGGAGATCAAGCGAGCCTCGCCATCCAAGGGCATTTTTGATATCAACATCAACGCTCCAACTCAGGCTAAGAAATACGCTCTCGCAGGTGCCAGCGTCATATCCGTATTGACCGAGCCTGAGTGGTTCAAGGGCAGCATTGAGGATCTGAGGGCCGTTAGACAAGTTCTGGACGGTATGCCCAATAGACCAGCGATTCTCCGCAAAGAGTTCATCTTTGAGGAGTATCAAATTCTCGAGGCCAGACTCGCTGGTGCCGACACCGTCTTGCTTATTGTCAAGATGCTAGAGACGGAACTTCTAGAGAGGCTGTACAAGTATTCTCTTTCCTTGGGAATGGAGCCGTTGGTTGAGGTTCAGACAGCCGAAGAGATGACAACAGCCTTGAAACTTGGGGCCAAGGCTATCGGCGTCAACAACCGCAACCTGGAGAGTTTCGAGGTCGATATGAAAACGACGAGTAGATTGAGAAGCATGGTTCCGGAAAATACCGTCATCTGCGCCCTGAGTGGTATAAATAGCCACAAGGATGTTATCCTTTGCAAGGATGATGGAGTCAACGCTGTTCTAGTAGGAGAGGCCATTGTTAGGGCACCGGATACAACCAAATTCATCAGAGAGCTGTGTTCCGGTTCAGACGCTGAGCCGGAACCGGTCAAGACTCAACCCCTGTTCGTCAAGATTTGCGGAACACGGACTCCCGAGGCAGCCCTTGAGGCTATTAAGGCAGGCGCAGATTTTGTTGGAATTTGCTTGGTTCCTGGCGCGAAGCGTTGCATCTCCGACGAGACCGCCACAGCTATCTCAGAAGCGGTGCATACTTTCGTGCCCACCACCGCACGCGCAGCAACAAGCATCCCTATAAGATCTGCTACAGACTACTACACTGCGTCTGTCGCCAGGTTATCGAGCTCACGTCCGCTCCTCGCGGGCATCTTCCAGAATCAGCCACTAGACGAGGTTCTCGAGAAGCAAAGGCGCTTCAACCTGGACATTGTCCAGCTCCACGGTAATGAGCCAATTGAGTGGGCAAGCCTGATCCCCGTACCTGTTATCCGGGCTTTCAAGCCTAGCAACGTTGGTATCGGAAAACGGGGCTACCATACCATTCCTCTGCTCGACCCAGGAGCTGGCTCGGGCAAGCTTCTTGACGTCTCCAGTGTCAAGGATATATTGGCAAAGGATCAGGAACTGCAGATCATTCTTGCTGGCGGCCTCAACCCCGACAACGTGCTCGAGGCAGTCAAGGCTACGGGGGAGTTTGGCGGCCGTATCGTAGGTGTCGATGTGAGCAGCGGAGTGGAGGAGGGCGGCAAGCAGAGTTTAGAGAAGATCAGGACGTTTGTCAAGAATGCGAAGAGCTTCAGATAGGGGGCATTGAGTAAATTAGTGCTCGAAAGTCTACCAGCTGATCTCCATCAAACACTGTTCCCATGATATTTGGATACTCACACTTCATCTCTGGCCAGGCAACCTTCCTCTTCTTTGGTGTTCCCAGCCCGTCACTTGCGTCCATGTTCTCGCTTGGGCCATGACTGCTATGAGATGGATTGGTGAGTAGTCAGGAGATTGTGAGATCAAGCTACCTGGGTCTGCATGAAGAAGCGCCCCCTGAGGTAGACAGCAGAGCTGTGATGAACATTTGGGGCGCTAGAGCTTCTCATGAGACTGTCGTGTCCCGGGTTTCCAGCTCTTATTTTTTAATACAACCTAGGTACAGTACATTTCTATAACTAGGCGGACTTGGGAAAGATGCAAATCCCTCATTCCTTCTTCAATCACATTTCTGACCCTTGGAAGTTTTGCCTTCCTTCCTTATTGCCCAGACTTTTGCTCCTTCCTCAGAGCTGTCCGTACAAGGCAACCACCCTTTTCCCTCCTTTTTCCCACCCAGTCTCTTCTTGAATTCTTCACCCTTCTCACCCATCATTTCAAGTCGCTTTTCTCTCACCTACGATTTCAAGTCGTCCTCCTCTCACCTCGATCATCATTAAAGACTTCCTTTCACCCATTTGCACTTCACCTTTTATCGGCCAGACACTACCTGCATCACATACCTCACGATCATCAATCACCCTTCCGTCTTCACAATGGTCAGAGCAGTCTTCAAGAACATGATCATCGCCGCCGCTGGAGCTTTCCCTAGTGATTGTCCTAGTGAGCACGCGGCCAAGGAGTGGACTGAGCAACGCGGTGGCCGATTCTCGTCTGATTTGGATGATTCTGTGACCCATCTCATCTGCACAGACGAAGACTTCAAGATCAAGTACAAGCAGATCAGAAGTAAACTCACCTTCCCTTTCCTATACACAATGTTGAATCTTTGCTTTCTCCTTCATCACATTTGCCTTTCTGTTTGTTCCCTGACCAAAAGCTAATCATTCATCCCAACATTCAGTCAAAGAAGCAGAGCGAAGAAACAGAAGGAAGGGCTCGAAAAAGATTCGTATTTTGAGCTGGGATTGGTTCAGATTCTCTTGCACTCGCAACAGGAGACTCCGAATCAGGGACTATGACTTCTCTGCCATGAGAACCAAAGAGAATGAGAGGATGAGAAAGTTCCGAGCTGCCGCACTTGCTTACAAGTGGATTCATCCTGGTGAGTTAATTTTCACCAGTCCGAAGTGGATTCCACTCCCTGGGCATCAGTGTTGACAATTCAATCCAGATCTGTTCCGCATTTGGAAGGACAAGAGCTCCTTTGAGTACAAGGTCGATCTCTTCAGAACGTCAGAGGATGAGGACGGAGCTCTGCACGAGAAATACGAACTTTACGTAAGTCTCGAGCACGAACAAATTGCGGAGGGCTATCACGAATTTGGTTTGAGTCCCAGCTAACATGTTCGATTAAATAATAAAGCTGTTCGAGTCTCATGCCTCCAAGCCGCACATGTACTGGTTCGGAGCCAAGCTTTTCCACAAGAAGGACGACGGCAAATGGCATGAGCGCGGCATCGAGCGCCCCAATATCAGTTCCTCACTCTTCAAGACTGAGTACGCCAGGTTCAGGAAGTTCTTCGAACTCAAGACCGGTATCCGCTGGGAAGACAGGGTCATCAAAGCTGGGACGAGAGAGAAGATCCTCTTTAGTTACTCCCCTCCAGTAAGACAATCCTGGCTGTGGCTGGGCGTCGAAATATCTATATGGCCAACACTTGCTGACAACGAAACGCAGACTGACGGAAAGCCCGTGGGAGGCAAAATGACCGGCGCACTTTATGACAAGTGTGTCTCAAGCAACAGGGCCTGGCTCCGGCGCTGGACAGACCTGTTTGGGGACGAATTGCCGCTTGACATCCAGATTGGAGACGAGTGCAAGAACATCTTGAACGGAATCATCGATAGAGTCTGCGCATCTCTCGAGATGGATACCAAGGTTGAAGATGAGTGCAAGGACATCTTGAACAGCATCACCGATGAAGTCTGTGCATCCCTTGAGATGGAGGCCAAAGAGGAGGAGAGCCTCTATGAGAACGACACCTACAACTCTGAGATTGATAAACATGGCACGGCTGATGCTCTGCTTGATCTTGTCGGCATGGGTCGATCTGCTCCCGATTTCAAAGACAACGACATGGAGAGCTACGTTGAGAACCTATAAACGGGACATTGCAAACACGGGACGGTAGTCTCATCTGCTCAGGATACGGACATTATTGGAAGTTCGTCTTGTGAAGACAGGGCTTCAGTTGCATGTCTACATTGTGCTGTTAGCAATATTGCTAATGAGATTGCGGAGGCTCTTGAGGACAGTCTGCAATAGCAGCAGTACAGTGAGTTGAAGGCGAACAGTTGTTGCACCGGCCAGCTGATGACAGTTCTTTAGTTGCATCTGAGGGGAGACGTCTCTGTCCTTTCTGGAACTCGAAGGTGACACTTCAACGCGACGTTTTTGGCGATGGTTTTGAGCTTGGATGCGGCGATAGATGGGAGGGGCCCTGCATCTGGATCCCCTCTTTACAGACTTCTACGTTGGTAGTAGAAGAGGAGTTCACAGCACACGATTCAAGGTTAGGTAATATCTTGAGAGGTTGAGAACATGGTCAAATAGATTTGACCCGAGCAATAATAAACGGTTTGTGAAATCAACAATTATCTGTTGGGCGAGGCATGTCTGGGCAACTCGAAGAACAGTCAGCATTGTGAATTCCTTCAATCTTCTACTGGCACTAAGCTTTCACGCACCATTCGATCGTTGTTAGTGAGCGATGTTGTAGAGCCCTCATGTATCCAAGCATACTTTTGCTCAAGACGACCATCTCACGACTAACATCCCTCCAAAGCAGTTCATTCGAGATCCCGTCCCATCGGCAAAAGTTATCTCAGCGGCCTGGTCAAAATCATCATTGGCCGTCATCATTGTGGCCGAAATGGTGTGGCTGGAAGGGCTCAGATGACCAAGTGCCTGCGGAGGGCCGATCAAATAGCTTGCAGATACCATATCAGACTTGTGTTAGATACGCGTTAGATACAACGTTCTAGATGCATTAAGATGAGAATCTGCCCTATATCCTCTGGCGATTGATGTCGTGAGATCGACACGGCCTACTGTCTATTGGACGACTTACTTCGCAATCTGTGCAATCAGGGAGCGGCTAAAAACCAACTTCTCAATCAGGTCCGCCTCTCTTTTGTCGTCGTTCTTCGGGAGTTAGAAGCAAAACTCATCTGCCACTGATTCCAGGTCTGATCGCAAATCTAGAAAGACCGCATCGGTGCACTTCACGATGTTCTGCTTCCAGCCGTTAATTACGGCGGCGGTCTTTCTGTCTCTGGATCTCGCCATGGGTGTCGAAGCCCCCCCCCCCCCACACCAGGAAATTCTCGCGGTGGAGGTGCTAGAGCATGACGCTGGACTTTCCCCGGCGCCAACGACAGCTCCTAGCTCGGAGCCGAGGCAATTGATGCTCAAGGCCAGAAGTCTCCCTTCTAATGCGTGCGGAGCCAGTCGTCTTGACAACGGAAGTAAGTCTTCACCCTTGTAGTTAATGTTTGACCTAGCAGCCTGACGATGTTATACCAACTGCCAGGTTTCGGGAAGTTCGCATGCGCAAGCAACGATTGCTATAGCTAGAGGCCATGGTTTGAATGCCGTAACGTGCTCAAGACGCCATTCTTGGATGGAACCGCGCCTATTTGCCTGCAAACAACTCCCTTTCTAGGCCCTAAAGCGCTTTGTTGGTACACATTTCCGCGATCTCCCTCATACGATACTCTCTGGCACTTATTAGACGCCGCCAATCGTTCTATTTGCAGGTTCAAGCTTTGATGAGTTCAAGTGCTTATTCTTTTCAAGCAGTCAATCATGTCCAAACATGCCAGCGTACTATATGATACTCCTGAGACCCCCATGAATCGGAACAGAAAACGTGGCTCAAATACGAATATCCTGACGACAGCGGGCAAAGAGTCATGGTGATAGATACTGAGTCCGACGACCTAGACGCCATCAGGACTGCAGATCCTTCGGATACTGCAACACCCACGCCACCTCCGTCCGGCTCATCTTCTAACTCTACAGGTGCCATTGTCGGAGGCATGGTTGGTGGAATCGCAGTGATAACTGTAGCGGTCTGCGTCGTCGTCTGGCTGACATTGCGGAGGAAACAGTTCAGGTACGACGAATAGCAGGTACCTTGGACACCGGGCTCTCAATCCTAACATCCCCAGCCAACTACTCTTAAGCCGGGAGTGGAGAGCACGAGGAACCTGAAAAGTCGTACCGCGGGCCGATACACTCGCCTACACCTCTTGTTGAAGTACAGGGAAACAACGTGGTTGACAATCAAAACCCGGCAGAGCTTGGGACTTGAGCCGTTCAGAGGGTAAATTGGGTGTCTGTATTTTGAGTGCCGTTGGATTGTTCTACTACCTGTAGCGAAGGAGTGAGGAAAGTGTTCCATTTTGGTCAGTGGTTTATTTCCCTTAAGCTGTTCCATTCACCAATTGAATATTGAGATAAGTATGTGGATGTAACCCCCCAATTTGAAGTTGTAGAAGCCTTGAAGTTTGTCCATGTCTTCTTGTATGGACTTGCCTGGACCCCTTGTGGCTGATTGATAGGGACTAGGATGAGGGAATGACCCTGATTCATACACACGCCTTGACAAGTTTATGCTTGCTGTCCTTTCCCCCATTTGCTATCAACTTAGTAAATGTGTATGGGATGGAGCAAACCTATGTAAAAGTCGCACAGTTCCTCTCTCTCGGTCACCCATGCCAACATCGGCAGTGCAGCTCGTATTTAGGACCACGTTGGCCACATACACACATATTGAACATAAGCCGTCGGTGTTTATCAGCGGACCATCGACAGTATAGCATCTGAGAGCCTGCCTCCCATACCTTGGCAAGGCAGTAAGAGGCGTTGATGGCCGAGCCTTCATTGGGACATCCGGTAAGCCCACGATGGTGTAAATGCATTTTGCGGCTGAAGGTTACACAACACAGCAGCCTGCTTCCTTATCTTTGCTTGTTCCTTCCAATAGGTGTACATCAAGAATGAGAAGTTTCGTAATCAAAGTGGCCAAGGTAGCCTGCCTTCTCTACTCCTCGAGGACTTGGGCCCTTCAAAGACCACCACATTCCCTTGAACCGAGCGTGTTGCTTTCTCAAACACTTGCCTGAAAATCTTGCTCGACCACCTCTCCTACAGCGAGAAATTGTGATGAATTCTCTATTTCGTGTGGTGATCGCTGCGGCGATTTGGCTGCGCATGGCAGCAGCGGAGCCACGGAACTTGAACAGAAATCCCATACCACGTCAGACACTTGCACCGAAACATGACAGTCGCGAAGCGGCCCCAACACCAACCTCGGCGCCCGAAGGAAAGCTCGAATTAAGGGCAGCGGATTTGGCGGCTCGAACACTAGGCATGAACACATGCGGGATTGTAACACTTCCCTGGTGTAAGTCCTCAAAAGCCCTTTCCGGACTGTCGGACGAAGACAGCATGTAGCTTTGCATGCTGACGTTGGTACATCAGACACATATCCTCTAGCATGCGCCTCGACGCAGCCATGCCAGACTGCCAGTAACTACATGCTGTGCGGCACCGTGGTCAGCGATAGGTGTTACGATGGCACCGCTGCCGTATGCAAGAGCAGCAGTATCGGGCCCAATACCCGCTGCTGGCACGTTCACGATTTGCTTCATAAGACGAACTCCATGGCTAACATTCGCGTCCACAGCACGATTATGGATGGTACTTGGCTCCCAAAATGCGTGACGTATTATAAAGATATTGACAGGAACAACTGGATATGGTACCTCGGATGCCAACTCGAATTACATAGCGGTCTCACGAGCATAGTCCTCGTCCCGGAGACCGTCGAGGACAATTTCCTTGACGGCAGCCAGACAACGCTGGCCTCTACTGATTCCACAGCCTCTAGTATAGACATCACCCTTACCTCATCGACATCGGCCTCTGCGTCCTCATCAGTTTCGCATAACGCAGACCCGTCACCTACATCATCGCCAGCGAGTGCTTCATCCGATATACCTGCAATCGTAGGTGGCGTCATCGGAGGCGTAGCCGTAGTAATGATTGGAGTCTGCGTCGTCGTCTGGCTTATCGTACGAAAGAAGCGAGCATCGAGGGCTCAGGACGTAACGTCAGCGTCACATAATCCGACCCAGGGCGCTCAAATGCCATCCCAGCCGGAGATCGCACTCTCTCTAGGCCACCAGCCTCAGTATGCTGGCTTTGCAGAACGATACAAATACCAGTCTGTGTCCGCAACCTCGCCATCGCTTCAAAGCGAGGCATACCTGGCGCCTTCTCCGTCGCCGAGAAACACAGCCAGCAGCGGTAACGGCGTAGTTGAGATGGGTTGAGTGGGTAGCGAAGGCGTCTCAAATGTCATGATGACGTGGACATGTAGAGGTCTTGCTGATACTGATTGATGGTATAAATTCGGAAGAACACAAGGGGCTGAGGGCTGCAAGTCCCACATTTTCTTTTTCTTACCTTTTAGGAATGTAATTTGAGTTATTCTAACACTTCAAGTAAACCCATCAAGATTTCCTGCGTTTATTGTTGACCTTTACATGGTCGAAAGTCACATTGGGAGACTTCGGACTTCGTCCGATTCACGCGTAAACCCTCGTTCGCTTGCCATCGCCTGACCTGTTTCGTGATGACGGTACATCGACGCTCAATCATAAGCCATCGACAGTAATAGCAGTCCCCTTCACCGCCATCCCTCCATCGGCGCCCTCAATCCAAACATCCCACTTCCTCTCGCTGCCACTCGCCTCCTTTTCTCGGAGGCACAGCGTCATCTCCCGGCCGCAGTACAGCGGCGCCAGGTTCCGGTACCCGTACCAGCGCACACTCTGCCCCCTACCCTGCCTATTCAGGAGCGCGAGCATCAGAGCCAGGGACAGAGGTCCGTGGACCAGCGTCGCCGGGTGGCCTTCCTGCGCAGCCCACGCCGGGTCTAGATGGATTGCATGCGCATTGTACGTCAGCGCGCTAAAGTTGGTGAGGAGATTCTGCGTCGGCGTGAGCGTGAGAGACGCCGTCGGCTTATGCGGTGCTGCCAGTCTTTAATGTTAGTGCTTTCCGTCTCTTCAACGTCGCCCGCGGGCGAAACGAGATAGAGTTGCCGGTAACCAATTTACCTTTCAAACTTCGCCGCGCCGGAGCAGGAGCATCAACGTCAGGAAGAAAGGCCAGCGTTCTTCTCTCCTCGACCGCTGGACCGCTTTCGCCACGACCGGCAGCAGATACCCCATACCGCCGCCAAAGCTCGACCCACACCCTCCCCTTCTCGGCCCTCACATCCTCCACGCTCTCGACACAGCCAACTTTCCGCCCGTCAAGGCGAAGCTCGTCCTCCCAACCCTCGCGGAACCGGACCTCGCCGCCTGCCCAGAGGCGACGCGTAAAGGGCGCACCGGGACAGTGATCCGGATCCGTGCCGTCCGGCATTAGCCATGAGGGCGGTGATTGGAGGGGGAAATAGACCAGGTGGTGGCCTTGCGGCAATGGGACGGCGGGTTCTGAGAGTGATGGGTATTTTGGCGGATGTTTGGCGGCCGAGTTGAAGATGTCCGAGAACAGGAGGTTGAGGAGATGTGAGTGGGTTGGTGAGAGGTGGTCTGGGATTTCCTTGTTGGTGTGCAAGATCTTGGCGATTCCCGCCTCTATTGACGAGGATGCAATCTGAGTTGCGTATCCCCGACGCAAGGTGTGAAATCTGGGCATAAGGGGTCTCATGTTGAAGTTGGTACTGCTGACTTACACAACTAGGCGATGAGATTGTGATGAGAGAATGCCATGGATATGCATATAGCCAATTGATAGGCTATAGTCGCATATCGGATAAGACCACCGCATGCAACAAGTCTGTGCAGAAATAAAGTGCTGTCTCGATTGTGATGGATGATCTCTGATGAGTGCAGCAAACTTATGAGCGCACTCCAAGGGGGACAATGCCACGTCGGAACAAGGGCTGCTACCAAGGATGATGTATCCAGGTGCAACAGCGGAGGTGGCAGGTCACGCATGACTACAACATCCCGCGTAGAGCAGGACATGGTTCACGCCTAGTGAACAAGCTTGAGCAAACTTGAAAGCAGTAATTAAGCATTTAATATCATTTTCATTCTATCTAGTCGCGATCAACAAGCGGTCGCCTCCCGACCGCTCTTGAGTGTCCTCTGTCTGTGAGAGGAACATCTGGCACATTCGTTAGTTGAACAACTTTCACGGTGGCTAAGAAGATGGTCTCACATGTAGACTAGGTCTCAACTCAAGAGGCCTTCATAACAGACCGAAGCGGGCTCGGGCGCGCCACTTGGTGGGTGAGGTGAGCCGGGCTCATTGGGCTCCTGTCTGCAAGGAGCTGATGGGCTGTATTCGGCTTGGGCGCGGGCGCGGGCTGCGACGCTGTGCGCGCGGATTCCTCTTCGCTGTCATGCTTCAGAGACGGTACTTGAGTCGATCCCTCGTTCTCGAGGGCCTCGGTTGGTCAATCTAGAACGGTCAGCCTCCTGCAGTTTGCAAATACTGGTAGGTTACATACCATCGTAGTAGTCATCATCGTCATCAACCTCAGCCAACTGCTCAAAGTTCACCTTGTAGCGGAGAATACCACCGATACCACCGAAACCCTTGACGAACTGGTTGCCTTCAGTGGAACGGTCTGAGACGAACTCTAGGTTGGTACCGAAGTCCTTGTAGTGCTCTGCAATCCACTCAAGGAATGATTCCTGGGTGACGACTTCCATCTCCTGGCCAGTCTCCTTGTCCATGAAAATGGCGCGGTCACCGCCCTCCTGCTGCTTGGTGGTGTGCAGCGTGTGCTCGGTGCCCTGACTGTCCTTGAGCTTCCAGCGAGTGATCTCCAAGTTCTCGAAAACAATCAGAACCTCCACAGCACCTAGCTCCAGGGCCTTGAGGGTATCTTCGATACCGTAGCAGACCCGTCCGGTGTCCTGGCTGATCTCCTCGAAGTACTTTCCAATGAGCTTCTTCTCCTGAATGAACTTGACATTGCCCAGGGTCTCAGAGGAAAGCTCGATAGCCTGGTTAAAACCGTTCTCACCACCATAGGAGACGTCAACAACCTTGATGACCTTGGTGGCGAGACGGTTATCGAACAAGTCGGAGGCGTTGAGATCAGTCTTGAAATCGGCAGAACCGGCCAAAATCAAACCAGCAACGTTGGGCTTGTCGTTGGTAATAAAGTTCTGGACGGCCAACTCGGCCACCTTGCGGACGTAGTTGTGGCGCTTCTCCTCACGAAGACGAGCGAAACGAAGAGCGGATTGACCACCACGACCGTGCTTCTTGGGAAGATCGACAGAGAACTTGTGAACAACTTCTCTGGTGTTTCCGGAAAGGGTTCCGAAAAGCGCTCCGTTACCGTCCATGATGATGAAACCAAACTTCTGATCCGACTCGAGCAACTCGGCCAGAGCCTCGGTGTGGAACTTGTTGTCACAGAGGTATAGGGAGGTGTTGATGGGCTTGAAAGGCTCGAAGTCGATGTTGACCTTTCTCTCCTTGCCTTCCTGGGTCAAGATTTCACCACAGTAGACGACCAAGCCGTTGGGAGGGACCTTGTTGTACAGCTTCAGACGCTGCTGGGTCGAGGTAATGGCGGAAAGCACGGACTGTCTGTTGACTCTAGACTTGATGTTTGACGCAGTTCCCTGTGTATAGTCTCGTTAACAACGGTTCGGCTCGAAAAATGTGCGATTGTCGGAACGTACGTATTCTTCAGCCAACATCTTTGCGGCTCGGGAAATCTGATCCTTGGGGGCTGCGGTGGGGTGTTAGTCGAACTGGCATCGGCGACGACGGCATGGTGATGGAAAAGACGTACGAATAATGAGCGAAATCATGGAAGTGCCGTTACCACGAGCGGCCTCGAGGCGCTTGATCAGCTTCTTGACCTTCCATATCTCGATCTGTGTTGCACCCCGTCAAGGGACTTGTCAGCCTGCATGCTCGGAGCGCGGGGCAGAAAAGGAGGGGCTCCAAGGCCACGATGGAGGAGTACGGGAAAAAAACTCACGTTCTTCTCGGCCTCGTTTGCCTGGGGATCCGACATCTTGAATGAGGGTGATTTAGGAACTCAAGGAACAACAAAATGAAGGAACGCGTTCGCGTGACGGTGAGGGATTTGTCGTCGACGTCGCGCGGTTCTCCAAGTGGGAACGATGCGTTGCGATGCGGTCGGGTGGTTGCAAGGAAAGAAAAGTTGGTGCTCCACGTATGTAGGTCGATTTTTTGTGCCGTCACCGTGGACCGCACTAGGATCCGGCTCTGGCTGGGTGCACGCCCAAACAGGGTAGGGCGCTAAACCGCAAGCGAGTCACAGGGTGCCTGCTACCTTACCTGGCCACTTTAGCGATTCATCTCCCGACGCTCGCACGTACCACCGTGGTTACTGGAGCCTGGAGCTGCCCTATGGTTCATCTTCAACGCCGCAACTCTTTACGGTTGGGGCATTCTTCTGACACTCAATGTATTCTCTAACCATCGCAATGACTCTGAAGTGAGTCACTGGCAAGCCAAGGCTTAGACAATTTAACAACCAACACAATGAAATAGCAATAATGCCTTGCAAAGATTTGCCAAGGTAAGCAGGCTGCAGTCCGGTGGAATAGGCAAAATGCAAGGCGGGTTTTGAGACAAAGCCATGTGCTGGTGTTAGTTGCCCATTCAACCCCACTCGATCTCGTGCCTCTAAAAGTTGGGCCACTGAATTTCAGTGTACCTCTCGCTCTGCGCAGAGAAACGGCTGATGACCTCAGCGGTGGATACCCCATGCAAGTAAAGGAGTTTAGGATCAGCTCGTCCATTAGATTGCTGAATGAACATTGGCCATGCAACTAACGAGCTAACTCTATCACAACCTCCCAACACGCCCGTCTCCCTCTAGAGCTCCCCCGACGTCGCAGCGCAAGCATTCGTTGCCGTAGCTTCTGCCCGCCACAGACTCACTGCGCCAGACACACAACATGGCTTCCTCCGTACCTATCCAAATCGCGGAGACGATACAGACCGCCCACATCAACCGGGCACCATCCCCTAGCCACGACCTCAATCCCTCCACAGCCGCCTCCGAGAAGGAGCCAGTAACATTAGAGCCCGTTCCGACCCATGACGACCTTGACGATGACGAACTCGACGACTATATCCCCCGCAGCGTGGTAAGCCCGAAGCAGCGCACAGCAAGGCTTCCGCCCATGCCCGACCTGCGCTTCGAGCAGAGCTACCTCAACAGCATCTCCAAGGCCGACACATGGGGGCGGGTGGCGTGGATCACTGCCAGGGACCAGGTAGGTTGCTCAAGCGCATCTGCCCGCCTTTAGGATAGGTGTTGACTAGATGCAGGTGATGATGCCGCTTGTCCAGGGTGTCGTCTATAACTTGTTCCTCATTGGCTGGCATCACTGGAACAAGAACGCGCAGGTCCATGGCAGCTCAATAGGTGCGAGGGTTCGGAGATGGTGGTATGGCGTGAACAACTGGCAGCTGCCTCCGCAGAAGAGTTCAAATTGGAGAACAGCCTTCTCAAAGAAGGAGTTGTGAGGGACTAGGAAACACGAGATGGAAGGATCAGGAAACATAATTGGTATGGTATCTGTACAACTAAAACCGAAGCAGAGTATCTCTGCACGCCAGGTACTTCTCAGTACCGCCGCATCTGGTGATGCGCATATCCTCTGAAAGCAATGGCCATAGTACCGTCTATGAATAAGCAATTGCTCCTACTAAATGATTGTTTGATCGATCGTCTCGATGGCTCCCGTCATCTATCCGTACTCCACCTGGAAAGTTTTACTGCCAAACGCCAAAATATCCGTGGTAACCGGTTCCCAATGAGCCCTACTCACGCGCACCAACATCCACTTGTTGCAGCATAGATTGCAACTTGTCCGGGCTTCCTCTAAAAGCTAAGGAGGTCTGCACAGCAGCCGGGCTCAGGGGCTGTTTCGTAGTCGCAACGTTGATGACGGGCTCCAGTGTGTTTTCTCTAGGTTTGGCGACAATCTCATCAACCATTTCGTCGTCTCTTAATGAGGGTTTCTCATCCTCTGGGGCGGGAGTTATCATGGCCGTCTTCGTTGTGGTTGGGGACTTCTTGACCGACAGCTTCACGATCAAGCTCTTTCGAGGTTCATCAAGCAAGTCGTCATCTGCCATTTCCACGTCTTCGTCCAATTCGTCATCGTCTTCCTCACTCTCATCTGGAACATGGTCCTCTTCGTCGTCGCCCAAGTCAGGCTCGCTGACGTCATCGTCATCGTCATCCATAGAGTCGCGTCCCCGAGTCCGAGTTCCTTTGGATGACCAGCCATTAGTTCCATGGTTGACTGCTGCGGCTCTCCGTGGCCGGCCTCCAGGGCCAGCAGTAGGCTCTGACTGCTGGCGAGAATCTTCTGAGTCTCCGTTGACGCTATTTGCTGCACTGCTCCCGTTCATTCGCGGCGGAGCTCTGATCTGACGCCCGCTGGCGGTGGTCACCGGCCCTGCTGGTTCCGCTGGAGTACTCGTGCCAGTGTTGCGCGCTGAGCGCCTGTTGGACGAATCTGTGAGGAAGTCCTCATCGTCGGAGTAGGTATACTTGATTCGCTTGCCTCTCGTGCGGCCCTCATAGACAGAGAAGCCCGGCTCGGGACGTTTAAATCGGGCTTTCTGAGCCTGCCGGTATTCTCTGCGTCGTCGTTTCTGTGATCGTCAGTCGTGGCTCAACGCGACACCTCGTCACATTGTGCCGGAGCTCGATGGTGAATGCATACCTCTTCAGTACCCTCAAATCGAGGAATAGCCGCCGTCATCTTCTCTGCAAGCTTCCTGGCCTTGGGACCGCCATCTTTGCTTTCTAATTTCTCGGAAAGGACCTTAAGCTCGTCGATCGATCCAGCTACTGACCACCAAGTGCGATTGAAACCCGCAGGGTTACTCTCTCGATAGACACGGAAAGCGGTGTCGTCCAAGCCCTCAATCAGAAAGTACCGTCTCTTGTCACTGTCTGAGCCCCAGGGCTGAACCGAGAGCGGCTGGTTCAAGTCGTCATCGTGGCGATTTCCTTTGTAGGATTTGTTGATGATAGCCTTGACAATCTCGGATGCTGAAAGAGACCACAGGGCCAATGCGCGAAGCAGAGACAGCTGTGTCAATTAATTAGTGAATTGGAGCCAAAGCAAGTCTGGAGCAGTCCGGTACTAACTCTCTGAGTGGGTGTGATGCTGTGAAACGTGTTGCTACCCGAGAGTGGGTTGGCCCCTTCCCACGATCGTGGCCACTGGGACTTGTGGGCTGAAAGAGCATCGTCCACAGCCTTGGAGTATTGGCCAGTCCTATCGCGCCAATTAGCAACCCTGAAAGACCTTATATCTGCTGTCGCGTCGACGTACTTGACGTCCTGCTTTCGGTTCAAGAGCAGAAACAATAATGCGCACAGAAAAGCTTCGACTCGTTCTCCAGGAGGGTTGCCAATGATGTCTTGTTCGAGCTCTTGGGGACCAAAGTTGGCCAAGGATTTCGGAAATGCCTCGTTGAATCGGCTGCGGAACATTACCAGAAACTGGAGGTGCGTTAGCCTGTCCTATGACGTGGGGCGCGTGGTTCTACGCGTTTTTTGCGCGAAACGACGCAACAATACACATACAGCGATGTCTGGGTTATCTATGAAGGCATTCTCGTGTGGTGGTGATGGCGATCGCTTGCGAGGCGGTGGCGAGGGCTCCTTGGTCGCGACGGTAGCTTTCTTGCCTTTGGCAAGCTTGGGGAAGAACTTCCGGATGTCACCCTTCGTCGTAGCTTCGGGCTCAGCTTCGGATTCGATGTCGGACGGAACTGGCGACAACGAGGACAGCGAAGACAAATCCGAAGAATCTTCGTCAGCCATCTTGGGGAATTTTTTTCCTCTTCGCGTGAATGGCTGCGGTGTGTGCGTGTGCGTGTGTTGTTGTTGTTGAAGTTGGATGGGGGTGGGTATCGTGGCAGGTGGAGGAGGTGGTATGCGCGCCGTTGTGGTGAAAGAGCAAGTTTCGAGCGCCCACCCGCGGGACTAATTAAGTCACGTTTGAGCCGCATCTCGTTTGGGTCTGGTTCTCTGATAGGCCCAAGTCATTAAATTCTAAAATACCTACGGCGTTCCTCTTCCCATCATCCCATCAGGTGTATCAAAGCCGCGCCACAAAGCCTTGCACCCGATGAGATTCCTTCTTCACGTAGCCCTTTGCCTCTTCATGCTACCTGCCGCTTGCTGCTTGATATGTGCCCAGCCACCATCTTGCTGATTCTGCTTCATGAGTCTCGCCCTCGAAGTTATTGGAGAACCCACGTCGGCTGTACCCCACCCAAGGAGCTACCGTGGGATATCCTGGCCTACCTTACTAAACCTTCTGGTTGACACCAAAATCCGACTTGACTTCTCTTGCTGAGCATCTCAAAAGGACCCCCAAAAGCCATCACGCTCGATGCCTTTCATCAAGTCGCCGTTGTAATTGAATCGTCGTAGATGTAGGAAGCTTGTCTGCTGACAGGTGGATCCCAGCATACCGGCGAGCACAGAAGTGATCGTTCAGACTAAGACATCCGTCGGCCGAAAGGCGGGTTGAATCCGCGCTTGCCCAATCTTGAAGTCGACGCGGCCTAACGATGATGCTATTCCCAACCACTGGGTTGGTAGGACAGGGTGCTTTGTCGCCAAACCCCGGCATGCGTTCAATCCACCCACCTGCGCCGCCCTGCTGGTCACTGCGGCAGCTGACCCATAGCTTACCGCAAGCACAGCAGTCCATACAGCACTTGATGCACCTTGGAGCCGGTGCTCAATGTGTCGATGGAGAGTTTTGTCTCCTGGTCGTTGTGTCGTGGGGGTTTGCCTGACACTCGCACTGCATTCCCACGAGACCCTCGTCCCCATCCGCCGAACTGTCCTTCCCACTCGTCGCATGACAATGCAGCTCAGCCAAATCAGCAGAGACTAAATCAACCCCTGGCGATCGCCCGCCTACGCAACTTTGCGTCCGCAGGACATTCTTGACGCTTGAAATGAGACCATCGATGGCGTTCTAGGATCAATTCGATCTCTCACATGTTCTTGTCCTTAGTGACTCCGTGAAAAGGGCTGTATATGGTTTAAATAAACAGGCCACAAACCCACAGAATGTCTTTCCCAGTCGATTCAAGGCAATGCCCGTTCATTGATTTCGGTGAGCTTGTGGTTTTTAACATTGACACCTCACTAGAGGCGACAGGACCACGGCGATCCCTGACGGCGATGCGTGCTCCCGCAAGTTGGATCCTATAGGGTCGATCTGTTGCGCAAAGACCGTTCAAGAACCAACGTGATTTGGACTCAACGGTGCACTCTGTGGGAAAATGCCCTCGCCGACTCCGGCGAGTATTCCGATGACGTTGATCGCTGGACCACACCGAGGCGCCAAAGACTCCGGGGTCCTTGTAACCTCACCGAATTTCTTTCAGAGGGCTCAAAACATGACCAGCCCACAAAACGCACCAACACCAGTCGGGCACGGCAGACCTGACAGAGCATCAGAAAATGCAGCCACGAGGGGAAAAGCATTAGATAGCAAAGAGAATGAGGAAACCTCGTCGAGCAGAAGTGAGCGCTCGTGTAATCGAAAGACTTCACGTCTTTCGTGCATCACTAGATTGAAATGTAATGAGCGAGAGGCACTGCATGGCATGACGGCGCTGAGGATATCGTGAATATGGCCTGCTGAATCCGTAATAAGACGTTCCGGACGTGAGGGTAAAGTGCGGAGATCGTGACGCGGTGCAGGCGTCCCGGGGTCGAGACTGGCCAACAAAGCAGGGGACCTGTGGGTCTGCACCTGTAGCCGCCGCTTCATTTTCCCGTCCGTGCTCTGTCAATTTTTTTTGGCAGTCTCCCATACTTTCTTCTACACGTGACCATACACGTGCTCAAGCGAGGAGGGCTGGAAAGGAAGTCCCACGCACCACTGCAGTTTCCGAAATTTGAGCCATCCTGCTTGTTGACGGAATTCGACGATTCAACCTCACCACGACGACAACACCTAGCCCTCCGAACGCCAGAGGACTGCCAAGATGGGTCGCGTTGTAAGTGATTGCTCTATTCAACACTCGATGCTCTATTAGCAGAGCCATGCCGGCGCAATCTCGACTTGCTGGTCGTCGCATTCGATATTCCACCAATTCTAAACCCGCGAACTTTTTTTTCGAGATGGACAAGGACTAGGACAAAAGGCGCTGACACAATCTCCCTCAGATCCGTAACCAGAGAAGAGGTCGTGGCTCTATCTTCACGGCCAACACCCGCCTGAACAAGGTGAGATTCGACACCCTCGAAATTCGCGATACGACGACAAATTTTCCTAACGATGACTTTCTGTGCAGGCCCCCGCGAAGTTCCGCAACCTCGACTATGCCGAGAGACACGGATACCTCCGTGGTATCGTGAAGGACATCATCCACGACCCCGGCCGTGGCGCTCCTCTCGCCCAGGTCGTTTTCCGCGACCCCTACAAGTTCAAGCAGCACACCGAGACCTTCATCGCCAACGAGGGCATGTACACCGGCCAGTTCATCTACGCCGGCAAGAAGGCCGCCCTGACCGTCGGCAACGTCCTTCCCCTCGGCTCCATGCCTGAGGGTACCGTCGTCTCCAACGTCGAGACCAAGATCGGTGACCGTGGCACTCTCGGCCGCACCTCCGGCAACTACATCACCATTGTCGGCCACAACCCCGATGAGGGCAAGACCCGCATCAAGCTTCCCTCCGGCGCCAAGAAGGTCGTCCACTCCGAGTCCCGTGGCATGATCGGTATTGTTGCCGGCGGCGGCCGTACCGACAAGCCCCTCCTGAGTACGTTTTGGCCCCCAATTGCGGAAGGATGAGAGCAGTGACATGACAGATCGGGGAAAAAAGGTTTACTGACGCATTTCTACAGAGGCTTCTCGCGCCAAGCACAAATTCGCTGTCAAGCGTGGTGCCAACTGGCCCAGAACTCGTGGTGTTGCCATGAACCCCGTCGACCATCCCCACGGTGGTGGTAACCACCAGCATATCGGTAAGGCCTCGACCATCTCCCGCTACGCCGTCCAGGGACAAAAGGCCGGTCTTATTGCTGCGAGACGGACGGGTCTGCTTCGTGGTACCCAGAAGGTCAAGGAATAAAGGTCATAGTTTGGCTGGATTTCAGGGTTCCATTGGGATGGTGTTACGCGGCTGGCATCTTTTGAGGGTACTCGCGAGGGCAGTTCATCTGGTAGCTCGTCGGCAAGTACTAAAAGGCATTTTGCGCATTGAATGATCACGCTATGGTTCCCCCCGCTACAAGAGGGAGAGGAGTACGCCAAACCCAAATGTGATGAGTGAGACGCCGGGAGTTTGTGTGGATGACGAACAAAAAACGGGGTTTGGGACAGCAAATGGAGTGAGGAGGAAAGTGGCCTTGGTTCTTTCCTCCTAAGCCCAGCTACCATAGTAGTTGTGGTTTCCTCTTTCAATTGATCGATTCAAAATTTACAATGAGGAACTGCTGTTATCTTGTGACCACCCTTCCTTCTGCGAGTGGTCTGATGATATGACAGCGTAAACCACAAAAACAGCACTCTCCCGCCCCAACTCGGTCTCAGGAGACCTAGCCTTGATAACTCACTCCTCCGAAACCATGGGAATTTGCACTAGGTGATTTCATATCGATTCCAGATTCCCCTTGCTTCGCGGCCATCAACTACCATACTCCACTTCATTCGCTCCCTCGCAACAATGTTCGCTTGCCAGAGAGTCACCGCCTCGAGGTGTCTCACTCAACGCTGCACGTCCACCAATTCACTCAATGCAACAATAACGAGAACCTTTGCTCCTCGCCCTCGCCCCACCATCCCTGCTGCCCCTACCCTCTCATCATCATCGGCAGCAGCAGCACCTTCAGTCCGAGCTCTTGCCCACGGCCCTCTGCAGGCTCAGAGTTCTCGCCCTACTGCTCCAGCACGTTTCTTGTCCTACCACCCCACCTCCTCCGACAGGTCCAGCGACCCCACCATCGGCATCCCCTCATCCAAAACTGGCCGAAAGAGCACCAAAATCAAAATCTTTGAAAGCTCCCACAATCTTCGCCACTTTCACACCTCATCCATACACCCCAGAACACCCCAATTGAACAAAATGGCATCCCAGGATTTCCGTCTTCTCTGCCTTGAGAACCCCCTGCTTGGTGAGTGCTATTTTCCCCCTTTTTGTAATTATTTAAGCTTAATGAGATGGGGAACGCCATTGCGCAACCCCGCCATCGTCGCTTCAACCCTCTTCCTTAACACCGAGCTGAAGCAAAATATCGGCAACTAACACTGCAAGGTAGACATTCAAGCAGTCGGTGACGAGGCCCTCCTTGAAAAGTACGGCATCAAGGCCAACGATGCCATCCTTGCCGAGGAGAAGCACCTCGGTATCTACGAGGACCTTCTCAACAACTACGACGCCAAGCTCATTGCTGGCGGCGCCGCCCAGAACACCGCCCGCGGTGCCCAGTACATCCTCTCTCCCAACTCCGTCGTCTACCTCGGCGGTGTCGGCGACGACAAGTACGCCTCTATCCTCCAGGATGCCGTCAAGACCGCCGGTCTCCGTGTCGAGTACCGCGTGGACCCCAAGATTGCCACCGGCCGCTGCGGCGTTGTCATCACCGGCCACAACCGCTCCATGGTCACCGACCTCGGCGCCGCTAACCACTACGACCTCGAGCACCTGACTCGGCCCGACGTCTGGAAGCTCGTCGAAGGCGCCCAGGCCTACTACATCGGAGGCTACCACTTCACCGTCTCCCCCGCCGCCATCCAGAAGCTCGCCGAGGAGGCCGCCAAGAACAACAAGGTCTTCGCCGTCAGCTTGTCCGCCCCCTTCATCTGCCAGTTCTTCAAGGACCCCCTCGACGCCAGCGCCCCGTACTGGGACTACGTCATCGGCAACGAGACCGAGGCTGCCGCCTACGCCGAAGCTCACAGCCTCGGCACCACCGACCTCAAGGAGATTGCCAAGGCGCTCGCCAACCTGCCCAAGGAGAACAAGCAGCGCAAGCGTGTTGCCATCATTACCCAGGGTACCGAGCCCACTCTGGTTGCCGTCCAGGGCGAGGACAGCGTCAAGGAGTACCCTGTCAAGCCCATCTCCAAGGAGCAGATCAACGACACCAACGGTGCTGGTGATGCCTTTGCCGGCGGTCTGATGGCTGGTATCGTCGATGGCAAGTCCCTCGACCAGTCCATCGACATGGGCCAGTGGCTCGCTAAGCTCAGCATCCAGGAGCTTGGTCCTTCGTAAGTTCATCCCCAGTCATATCACGTACTTGGCCATCGCAAATTTGTTGCAAAATCGGAGGCTTAATGGTAAACTTTCTTGTTTCATTCGCTAACTGCAACCTAGCTACCCCTTCCCCAAGCAGGCCTATTCCTCTTAGTTAAGCACGTAGCCTCCCACCTAATGCATTGAGCATTTCAGTTTCTTTTTGTTCAGAAATAGTCTGGCGTTGAGGGGGTCAAAGGGAAAACGGTTTCAACAACGGCGTTGGCTCCTGAGGAGCTTCAAATGAGTGGCAATCGCACTTTGCATCAACTTGCAATCTGGGCTCGACACCTTTTACGACCTTGTGCCCATGGGTCATGAGAAATTTGGTAGAAACAATGTGAGGAGACGATTTGGCTGGACAAGAACCAGCCAGATGACAATCCTAGACCAGAGTCCCTTCCATCGCATCTTGTCCAGTGAAATCCGTTCAAAACAATTGTATGAGCCAGTATAATCAATCAGGCGGTCATTATCGCTGTAATTCCAGTCAGTGGTGCAAACTAGAGGAAAGGACCCAGTCGACTTACATCGCAGTAGCAAATGTGATGTGTTCAACTTCCAATCAAGCCGCCGGGCGGGCCGGGCAGGCCTTTTGTAATCATGTCTGACCAGAAAATTGTTCCTGGTTTGGTCCAAAAACTCAACGACGCATGTTCTGGCCCGAAGTGCGCTTGCCTTCGTCAGCCATCGCGGACTGGAGAATCATGTCGTTGTATCCGGCCGTGTATCCGTCAGTAGCGGCACCTCCGTTCTGTCTGACCAAGTTCTTGTAATGCGTGGGGTCCTCACGCATGTCCGCGATCGGGCCTCGTCCAAAAGCAGTGGTCGCGGTGTACGCTATCCCGTTGCATGGCGTGCTCTGGTAGATGCTGCTGATATTGGAGAATTGAGTCCCCGAAGCCGGCGAGAAGGTCTCTCCCCTCTGAACCATGTTGGGGCTCTGGGGGAATTGAGGACGGGATCCACTCAACGAACGGCTGTGGGTGGCTGCCGCTCTGGGCTGCAAAGCATTGGGGTTGACTTCCCCGTACGGGATCGGCCACAGTCCATAACCACCTGATCCAGAGAAGTCACGGCTCATGGATCTCGAGTCGGTAGGTTGCTTGCCAAAGGCCTGCAGAAGGCGGTCCTGATGGGCACTGATATCGGGTGTACTAGCATACGGACGCTGTTGTTGCCGAGCCATGTACGGGTTCTCTCGTCCCTCTCCCAAGGGATCATCAAGCATTGGAGTGCCCGAGGGCTGGACAGTCCTCTTGACGCCAGCACTGCCATCGAATGACCTCCTAGCGGCATCCCTGGCGGCACGGTCTGGAGGCGTCAGCTCTGGGTTCTTGCTCTGGGGTGTCGGGGTGTAGATCATGTTCCACGGAAGACTCGGGAACGTTTTTGCTGTGGCGGATCCGAGGGCGGGCGGGCTGTTGGTCGGGGGCACACCGAATACCTCGTTGGCCATGGCTGAGTTCATTCCGTACGTGGTGTCCTCATGGCTCTCTGCAGGAGAGACGTGGGCCTGAGGAGGCATCAGGAAGTCATTAACCATGTGAAGCATGTCGGCGTCAGAACTGAAGTCGTAATCTGACTGGCCCTGCGCTTTGCCGCGGCCGGGAGTAGGGTGCGACTGCACCAGTGGCGGAGCTGCCGCTTGAGGCGGTACAGGTAATACAGCAGTCGGGGTCGCGTTTCTGACAAGGCCTGTCCGTTGGGAATCGTTGTGGTGCGTCGTAGGAACGTTCGCGGCAGAGCTTTGCTCCGCCGTAGGCTGGGAAGCTGTTGCAGCCGCCAAAGGCTTCGGCGTGTAGTTATCCTCGTACTTGAATGTGAGCCCCCTTGGCGAAGAAGTGTAGGAGAATGGAAACTTGGGATCGTCGTTGGCGAGGAAGAAACCACATTTGATCGTGTGCAGCACCCTAGAGAAGATCTCTTGAAGAGTGCCGAACGGCTGGCCACTATAGTGCTGGATTTGAGGCTTCAGATTTCCAGTATCCTCGTCGTAGTTGAGACGGCAATTATCCGGCAATCTTGGGTCGCAAAGAGGGAGCATTCCTATAGCTTCCTGGTCCTCGGGAAGCAAGTACGGGGTGAGCTTAAGATCTTCGTTTCCGTACATCTCACAGAGAGAAGTCAGTGCCTTGGCGAACCCTCTGTACATGTCCTTGATGAACAGCTCAGGGGTCTCTTGGGCGTTCACAATCTCGGCACGGCACGCCACCAGCCAAGCTGCATACAAGCGCACAAACGGGAGAGTGTTCTCTGTCGAGGTTGTGGCTTTATCGTCAACGCTCTCTTGTTCGCCACTTGCTTGTTGATCGAGAAGCTTTTCCATTTCCTTCTTAAGGAACTTGCAAAACGTCAGAAAGAAACGAGCGTTCAGGCGAAGAAGAAACTGAGACGTTCGGAAAGCAGTGGTGGCCCAGTCACCTGCTGTGAGTCAGTGAATGAGTCTCAAACTTCCCACATAATACCACCTACCCTTCGCCTTGTTGTTATAGACGTAGAATGCGGACATGTTGAGCAAAACCATTTTCAAAAGGATTCCCTGGGTATTGGGAGCCTTGATGGCCATCTCAAGATGGTTGATGACTTCTTTCTCAAGCCCCTCATGTTGAGGGAATGGCTCTCCTTTGCTGAAGTGAGAATGCAGCTTTACGAACCAGGTCACAAAGGCCTCTTGAGGATCAGGAGGGCCTGTACGACGGGCCGGCGCACTTGGCGCCGATGCGCTCTTGAGCTCTGCTTCAAGGTTGTGCGCCGCCATTGGATGAGGATCTTGAATTGCCATGGCGCGGTAAAAGTGATAGATGATATCCAGGTGCTTTCTCTCATCCAAGTAGATGATGCCCATCTGGTGGTGAGCGAAGCCGGAATTGGGAAGGATGTCGTGGGCGAGAGAGTAGTATGTCAAGGCTGCTTCGTAGCTCGGGACCTTGTGGCGCGCTTGCATCCGGTATCGAGAAAGGTCGCCGAGGTGGATGAGTACCAGATGGACGTATTTCAGGATTATCTGGCGAACGGCAGGCGTGGTGTTGGCCATGGGGTTCTCCTCTGCCAACTTTTCGGCTTTGATCCCCTCGGCAATGCGCTGAAGCTCAGGGATCGGGTAGACGGCTGACATGCGCTGGACGAACGCCACGTAGAATTTTTGCGCCGTCTTAAGAAAGCCGCTGTACATCCTGTCCAACTTGCGCTTCTGGACGGCGAGTTGCGATGTTCTCAGCTTGCCCAGAACCTTTCGATATTCGGTGTTGACAAGACCGTGGGCTTGCCAGAGGTTGGCTTCGACCTTCTCGGCCGCAGAATATTCGAAGTCATGGAATATGACGTGGAGGCAGGCTAATCGGAGGCTGAACACAAGTCAGCAGGGTGTCGCGACCCAGTAATTGGGTCGGATTCAATACATACGAAGAAATGACGCTTTCCAAGACCTCGAAATGCTTGAGCTCATTGCCGTCGGTATCAGTCTTGAGCTTGTCAACCTCCTTCTGCAGATGCTTGCGAAGCTTCTGGGCTTGGCTGTGGTCTAAAGTCAGCATCGGAAGGTAGGTGCCCGGGATCGCATGGACCCTGAAATGCCTGGGTGGGTTTGTCCGCAAAGGGCGAGACTTGGCGCAACCCAAATTCCAAGGAAAGCGGATAAAGAAAAACCATTACTTACTGCCATGCCTGCTTTGCGGCCTCAACGTGTTCCGCCATGTTGGAGAATGGCGGAGCTGGGCGCTGGAGTTGGCGATTGGGAGAATTTTGGCGTTGGTGGTGTTGCGATTATTTTCGCGATGGGGTGGTTTGTTGTTGTGGAAGGTGCGGGACTCCAAAAATTCAGGAATGGGACAAAAAAATTAAGAGCCCGAAGCTACGTGCTGTGCTCACACGCTCTCAAGACCAATCCCTGGATGTGCTCGCGATCCATAACTCGGTAGGTGAGAGGCGCTGGGTCGTGAGGGTCGTCGGTATGAGGGTGAAGAAGGCGACAATGGTGGTGGGATCGGGGCAGCGGCGTCGTCGGATCGAAGGCTTGTGGTGGCACGTAGTCGGGGTGATGAGGGAGTCGGGAAGAAGAACATTGGGTGGAGAGTCGGAGGGAAGGAGCGACAGTCGATGCACCACCCAGAGCAGACATTCAAGAAAGGGAACACTCAGACGGTGCAGGGCGAGAGTGGCAGGCGGAGACAGGCAGCGAAGGAGGAGGAAGAGGATGGCGATGTTGGGTCTCCATGACGGACACGAACTTCCGGATAGCTCATGGGACAGTAGGCAATTAATGTGTGCACCTCCAGCTTGGGGGATCAGTTATTTTGGATGGAGCCCCTCAACAGCGGGCACACATGGACCGTGCACATTTTGAGATTGGTCCCTCTTCAGTTCCTCACTCCCCTAACGGAGGATACTTGTAGCATCAGCATAGCCCTTACAGGCACATCATTGGTGAGCTTTGTTGCTTTGTTAGGAGCCTGGACCCTTGTTTGCAGTTGACAATGATTTCGATGATGACTTGTCCGCCCCGTCACTGCCATGAGTTATGTGGTCTTTGACCGTCAATGCCCCACCATGGCTCCGGCCATTGATCTGCCTTCGCCCAAAACATTCGAGTCCATTCATCATCGTCGGACCTATTGTCGCCGGCATTGCTGAATTGATCGGCCCAAGGCGCGGCGAAGCATATTTGGATTCCTGCTACGGCCTGCAGCAGGTTGGCCAGTCGTCCGAACTTCTCCACAGATCCTGCCAAATTTCATTTCAGCACATAACTTAGCAGCAGCTGCGACGTGGGGGATTGGGTGCCTGATCTGCAAGTATTCAACCCCCGTCACTTGGCCTCACTCAAGATGAAACGCTCACGAGAGGCCGAAGAGGAACACCCAGCCTCTGGCATTTCTGCAGACGAGCGTAGCAGTTCAGAGATTTCGACTTCAGATGACCGCGCCGCCAAATTCACTGGAGTAGAGCCGGACGCCGAGGGAGCATCTGAGGATTTTGCCATGAAATGTTCCCTTCCGCCTCACAAGGAGGCCCTAACTTTCAAGACATACGACGACTATGAGGCGCATTACATAGCGACGCACACTAACAGGTGTCTGGAATGCGGGAGGAACCTGCCGTCGGGGCATCTGCTGAATGTGCATCATGAGGAATGCCATGATTCCTTCGCCGCTGTCAAGCGGGAAAGAGGAGAGCACACGGTAAGAGACCCTTACCCCTCGTCAGCCCCTAGGTCGAACTGACACTGACGCTGGCCACAGTATTCCTGCTTCGTGGAGGGCTGTGAGAGGAAATGCATGACGCCGCAGAAACGTCGAATGCACCTCATTGACAAACATGGGTTCCCTAAAAACTACTTTTTTGCCGTGACCAAGGAGGGTGTCGACGGTCGACGGTCACTGCTGGTAGAAGCAGGTCACCACCGGCGAAAGTCGTCAAACGCCTTCAGCATAACCAAGGGTTCGAAGCGCAGATCAAGCATTCTAGACTCGTCCACGTCACAGGGCGGAGAATCACAAATGTCGGGGGATGCGGTGGCCAAGTCCGAGGCTGGCCCAGTGCCCGCGCAACTAGCGACGATGGAACGTTCAGACACGGAAATGGAGGATCTCGCTGGCGCAATGTCGGCGCTGAACTTTGTGCCAAACAGCGTCCGGTTTGGAAGGGGCGGGGGACGAGCAGGCTTTGCAAAACGATGAGGCACGACCTGTCAAACGATGAAGTCGTCATGATATCATACCACTACTTCGATTAGCGTTCAGGCCATGATGATACCAAAACGGTCAATTGAAAGGATCACTACCTCTGTGCCGTGTGTCACGAACCGAGTCATCGTACCCAGAGCCGGAAGCATCCCTGCTATGCCAAGCGCCAAACGCCTCCCCTCCACGGGGCCCTCTGTCGACTGGAAGCCATGCTGAGAGGCAACCTCGTGAAGGAAATTTCCCAGAAAATACGAACGAAGGCTGCGCTCGTCTAGTCACTGGATGCACAGCCGTGGCACCCACAGGCGACGCATTGAACCTCTTGATCTCCCTTTAGCTGGGCCTTGGGAACTCTACATATGCACGTCGAGTTGAAGTTGGTCTCCTTGGTCTGGACGCAGCGCAAGCAGCAAAGCTGTCGAAAAATGTTAGTCGCATGATTTGGGGGATCTTCATTGGTGTGGCATCTAACCTTTTCGTAACCCTGCTTCTTCCACTTCGCAATCAGCATTGCGTCCGCGTAGCCGTTCTTGAGCAGCCACTCGTACAGCTGCTTGCTGATGGCTTCCTTCTCGTAGTACAGGTCGTAAATGTAGCGGCTCCTCGCATGCGCGATCTGGAAGATCTCCCACTGAGCCTGGTGCTTCGGTCCTGTCGGCGGCGGCTTGTTCTGCGCGTCTTTCATCTTGTTCTGGAAGATGAGGAGCTGGTCCTCGATGTCGTTGAAGCCTTCTGGAGGCGGCTTGCGTTTGGAAGACCGCATAGGAGGCATGCTGGGCTACGGTATCGCGTGAGTTATCGTGGATGATTGGGTCCTCGTAGATACTTGAGCTGAAGCCGGCGTTGGGATTCGGCGGGTTCTCGCAGTCTCGTCAAAGTCGTTTCGCGTCGCGGTTGTGGGCTGGCTGAATGACGAAGGAGTTGAAGTTCGAAAGGTCAGTCAGGTAGGTACATAGGTAGTGGGCAAAAAGCTCCGATATCTTATCGGCGTAGGAAAACCGCTCACCAACGCCGTTTTAAGGTCCCCAGAGGTAAACCAGGCAGCTGGGCGCTGGGTCCGGGCTGACTAAGGAGCCACACGTGATTGGGCCATCGGAACCTTGGAGCTTCCCAAGATTCCCGTTCGACCCAGACAGACAGCGAGCGACGACGGCCGTCGGGAATCACGTAGCGCAGCAGCCAAACCGCCCTCTTCACCAGAATCCACCGCGCCCACCATGGCCATCACACCGACCCAATTCGCAAAGACGACACGGCAGTGTGAGTCCTAAAGACCAATTGACCCCGGACTCCCACTGATTCTTCGAGCAGCGGCCAACTGGAACGACGCTAAGAGGCGGGTTCTCGCTTCCTACAGAGAATGGATTCGAGCTGTACGTTGCCCCAATTCGTCCCCTTCCGGAAGCGCGGCGCACGTGGAGGGCCGTAGGACGGCGCACAACGATTCGAAGGACGATTCGAGCGAGAAGACCGGTTTGTTGGCATGGGACATTGCTAATCGAGGCAACATTGGGAATAGGCACCTGAGATCCAGACGATGTACAACGTCCCCCTGCCCGTGTCCGTCCTCCGCACCCGGATACGTGAGGAGTTTGAGCGCCACAGGTTCGCCAACAAGCTCCCCGTGGTCGATGTTCTCCTGTTCAAGAGCCACGCCGAATACCAGGTATGGACCGTCCTATCCCCGGCGACGAACCCCCACGCGCGAGCGCAGCGAAGCATTTCGAGGGAGCGAGGGAGCGAGAGAGCGAGGCATACTTCCTCCCCGAGCTTGGGTGGTCTCATGGAATGAGGACGGGAAGATGTTGGACCAAGAACTGACGTACGGTTCTATTACGCAGGAGACGATGAACTTCTGGAAGCAGACCACACACGTCATGTCTTACTTCAAGGAGGAAAACTTTAGAGGAGACAAGCGGTTGCCTAACAGCTTCATGACCGGATTCTTGGAGGTAAGTCTGGCGCAGATGGGTGATCAGCACCTTGGAGAAGAAGAGAAATGAGGGGATGAAGAGCACTAGACGACTTTTGACTCTTTTTTGGGACAGAACGCTAACCACATACTCGCGCAGGGCCGCAACTAAGAGCGCTGGAGGAAGTAGAGCTCGTGTACATAAATATGCAATTCAAAAACATTTTCGCAAAACAGAAGAGGAAGAAGAAGAGATAGTCCAATTGCGTGGACCTATTTTCATATTTTGTCTACGCCGTTGGTTCTATTTTGATGTCTCATTCCCATGTAAAACAAAAAACGCCTTCTTCATACTCCAGAGGGAGATTCTCCAACTGCTATGACCGACCAAACTCCTCCTTGGCGCGAATGAACTCCTCGGCGACGGTGTCGCTGAGGGCCTGCAGGTCCTTGAGACCCTTTTGCAGAGCCGCGACGGCGGTACCGTCTGAAGGAAAAATGGTCAGTTAGGAACTTTATTCACATTCAAGAGACCAGAAGAGGCGCGCCTCCAGGGGAGGGGTGGAGGGGTTCATAGCTCACCATAGGTCTGGATTCTGATGTTCATCTTGGGTTCCGAAGGGTGAGGGATAGCGTAGGCGCAGAACTCAACATCAGGGCTGAGAAAGGAGAGCATCTTTAGCAGAGCGCCGACAAGCTGGGCTCATTCTCATACTATGTGAGAATAAGCCAAGAAAGATTCCTGAACGTACTTCTTCATAATGACATATCTCAGCGCATTGCCGAGCGTGTGACCCTCATCAACAAACTCGAATGAGGCGGCTGTGTCTGTTGAGCCGGGCAGCTACGACTCAGGGTTAGTCCACCTCCGTGTCCCGTGATGGAAAACCCGAGAACATTGCCGAAACTCACAATCCTGACGCGCTGGGGCTCATCCTCCTCTTCCTCCTCCTGCTCGGTCGAGTCCTGGGCCTCCTCCTCCTCTTGCTCCTCGGGCTGGTGAGAGGTGGGCGCCTCGTCCATGGGGACGTCTTCCGAGTCGGTTCTGCCGGGCATTTTTGTTCTTTTTTGGGGAGAGGGTGGGATGGGAAGGAATGATGTGGTGATCTCGAATAAGTGTCGCAATGAGTTGAATGACGTGACTTTTCAGTTGCCGCTGGTCAGTATATCGACGAATTGGTCTTTTCCTGGGCGGTATAATTTCACTTTACAAATATCGGCTTGCACTGCCAGGGCCGGGTGCCGTTTCTCGAAATTTTTTGATAACGGCTTGCGGATCAATCCGATAAGCTGGCACTGGCAGTGAATCGCTACATCTGGTGTCAGCTGGGAAGACGGAGAGGCTATACACCACGGGCCCCCGTCGCCTCGCCGCATGGAATGTTACATCAACCCAAAGCCATAAACGGAAAGAAAAAAAAAAGGGATCGAGGGCCATGCGCCACGAACTGACAAAGAACCAAAACCAAAAGAATCACACATTCGCCTTGCGCCCCTTGCGCCCCTTGCGCCCCCCCTCATCGGGTATATCAAGATGCTAGAGAAAAGTCCATTGCTCAGCAGATGCTTCAAGCTAGACCCTCATACCCATCATCTTTCGCAGGGCATTCGATGGGCATTGCAAAGATGCTGCTTAAAGTGACATGCCAACCGGCATCAAAGAGGAACGGCGCTAATACCTGCTTCCTGGACTCGATTCCGACTCACTGTTTGCAAGCCGACGTACCAACCAACAAAAACAACCCCGCCCAGAGCCAATGGCAGCCCAGTTGTGACTGACGCTTTCCGCATGGGGAAATCAACAATGAAGAACAAACAGGCGCGCGGCAAGATGCAATCCACACACTTCTCTCCCTCTCTGTTGTCTTTTATCTGTAAGCAACCCCCCCCCCAAACTTGATTGTTGGCGCACGCACGATGCACCCTGCAGCTTAGCACATTGTTCTCTTACTGGTCCCAGAAGAATGATAGAAGGGCGATGGTGCGCTTCTTTGTGTCCTCCCCCGCCCTCTTGATCTTCCGAGGGTAGTTTGCAACAGTCAATAAGGGAGCATTCCATCACCCTGCATTTCTTGGTAACCAATCCCAGCAGATAAGCTTGAATCCAAGCTCAAGCCCGCAGACTTGACCCATTTCCAGATTAATGAATGAAAATGTCGCCGCAGTAAGCGAAAGTGCTGGAAATGCTGAGTACACGTCGTTGCAGCGTACTCAGACCCAAATATCGTTGACATAGCCACATTAAGGCAAACGCGTATTCGTAGAGCCAACGAACTACAGTAGGTCTCGGTCCGAAATCAGAGTCAAAGAGAACTAGAGGCCCCCGCGGCGTCTCTCCGATCCGACAGCCCAGATTTCGGGTTGGAATCTTCCTTCTCGGTGAGACAAGAAAGAAATGCCCCTTCACCCTCCACCGGGGACAGGGCCCCCTTTCACCGCAATCGTGGTCCACGGACCATCCAACTCCCGCGTGGATAACGTCCCGGAGCGGAAGCGCGCGGAGGCATAGGGAAGGAGATCGGATAAGACATCATACATGGAATGCGTGGGCATCATACGGCATCACGAGAGCAGCCCGTTCCCCCTCTTCTTCTCCCTCCACCCATTAAATCCCTATCAAGGTCGGGACCAAAACAAAACAACCAGGGGAAAGTAATAAAACCTGATCGAGATCCTAGGAAGCCAAAGCGTATCCAGGCAAGCCGAGAAGCCCGGTCCGGTTTCTCACCCCATCCTCGACCTCGCCCTCACATCCCCTCCCGGTCAGACGACCTTCGTTCGGATTCTGTTCGTAGGCTGCCAAACCAAATTTGACCAATTTGTGATCGTCCGGCGCTGTCACATCGGAAACGAGGTTTGATTGGCTGCCGAGCGCCCTTTCTCGTTTCAAGACAGGGTCGGCTTAAGCCATCTGATTGGCTTGACTCCGTCATCCTCAAACCGACACCCAGTTGGTGGGTTTGGCTTGGTACGGTGTCGAGCTGGAGGGTGGGGGACTGGTCAGGTACATCTCACGCCGGGCCTAGCAGAAGTAAGCAGCAAACGTTCAGTCTTCACCGACCGCATGGATTGACGGATGGCTTGCAGATGACGAAGGTAGAGCAACGGCCGTTGTCTGTGAGCCCTTCCCAGAGATGGGACGGACGCGGCAAGATGGAGGGGGGATGTCCAGTGCATGTGGGAAATGTGTGCAAGCCGAGGGAACAGACGTCTTAACTCAGCGAATCGTCTGTGCAGGCAAAGCGAATGCTAATCACAAGCAAAAAAAGAATGGCCATGTTTCCTCTCCATGGTGCCGCTGTGGAATCATGAATGTAGGATGAGATGCCTGCAACACATTCACGATACCAAGGAAACCTGCTGCAAGTGGGAAGAAAAGAGGTTGTCGTCCCGAAAAGGATGAAGAGAAATTTTTAGGGGATGTAACGTCGACGACGAACCTGGAACTGTGGTGGGGTTTGGGGGTTGCAAGGGAGGGGGGGTGAGGATTCCGCGAAGAGAAGGGGGTGCGAATGGAGACTGATGGTAACTCGTAAGGTTGTCTTCGAGCGCGCGCTGGACGAGCATTTGCTGGTGCGGACACACAATATCTGACGAAACCAAAGAATTAGTCGAGTTACATAGCCGTCGTGGTTATACTAGCATCATCTATGAATCCCACATGAATCCCATCTAGACATTATGAGCCGGCATGGACGCATTAGATACTGGGAAATTTGACGGTCGACGACGCGCGCAGGAGGTGGCTCTGGCGTCGGTGACATCGACGGCGTGGAGAATATTGCAACTCTCCGACTCGTATTTTTCTGCATTTCACTCATTAACTTCATGCTGATGGTGCGTGCGTCTCGTGCCACATCCCAACTCACACTCAGCCTCTTCTCTGCGAGCTGTGACACAGAAAGGAAAAGAGGCTGGTGACACATTGACACATGGGGTTGCGGCTTAACGGTCGTGGGATGTGGCCGGGATCTTCAGGGACGTTTTCACATGGATGTTCCCCTTGCAACCCCCTTGCCCATCCTGGCCTTGCGGCTTGCCTGCCCATGATATTGCCGTGCGGAGAAGGCAAGAGACAATGTGAACCAGCACTAGGCAATTTCGCCAAAATCAGCCTTCAGGAGATTCAGGTCAGGTCAATCGAAGGAGGGGCAGGTTTCAGCAATGGCCTGCCGCCCTACGAGTGGCTACAGATCGCCAGCGGTGGCTGTCACGGCCGGGAAACCCAGCGAGCGGAGACTCAAGACAAGATTGAGCACATAAATGCTGCCTTGGTGAATACGAAAGCCAGCTTTCGCCGCCGCCAACATCCACACAGACCATTGCACAAGGTACGCGGTACGCGGTACCGAGAAGCAATCAGAGTTGAGGATATAGGTAACTTTCTGACTAGCGGAAACGCCATCTCCAGCACAGAGCTTGCTTTGGTCGTGAGCCGCCGCCGCGCGCGCGACACACAAGAGCCAGAAACGACCCATGCTGTTGGCTGACCAGACTGGAGACTCGGACGGCCGATTGGGCAGTCTGTCTTGTGCAGATTCATCCATGTGGAGTCTCTGGGTCCGTCAGGTGTGATCAGGGGTGGCGGACGTGGAGGAGTGATACTGGCGGAAGAAAAGGTGGATAGGTACTATATTTCACCGGTGAGAGTCTCGTTTGAAGTTTGGTTGAAATATCCCGAACCTATCGACGGAAATTTCAGGCTCTGTAGTTGGGTTGGCAATAAATCGATTTGATCGTTCGCAGTCTGGCCAGTGGCACCATGGGGGGCCAAGAGAGAAAAAAGTAATTCAAGAAACAGACGACGACAAGGTCTTCTCGATTGTCGAGTATCGGATACCCCTCCAATTGTGGTTCTTGGATGCTTCTGTGAAGTTTCTTGGGCCATGTTTCCGACTGTGAGCCAAGATATTGGGCTGTTGACATTCGCACAGGCTTCGGCTGGAAATGTGCTTGTCGCGATGCAGATGCTGTATCCGTACGCAGGTTAGCCTCCTTCTGGGGGGTCCACCAATGGGAACCAAGGTCGCTGAGAAATTGCCCTCACCTTCCAATTGCCGTCGTCGCCCCCAACATTCGGGTTTTCGCACTTGGGGGCCGCAAGTGGCTTGCACATCTGCCGTATAGGAGAGCGTCGTGAAGGGCCGACGCCCGGACGAGCCTGTACCGCCTAGCCTTCACTCCGTCTGAAGTGGCCCGCAAAGGGGCTGCAGCGCCGGCGTGCGGCAATGACGAAGATGAGCATTTAATCGTACCACGAGAGCTATAAGGAGTTTGGATATGACCGGCAAAGTGCGAGGGAAAGCACAGGCACAGGCACCAAGCGCAGGCGCAGGCGTTACCGGGATATCTAGACGCGATGGCGTAGGCACAGGGCAACCGGCCAGGCCGCCAGGCAGTATCTTTCAGGGTCCGGTGACAGGTTGAAAGCTCTCATCTCGAGAGCATCGGCTCGCCAAAGGCGGGCTTGACGCCTCAGCGACAGCGGTATGACACCGTCATTGTGACTGACGGGCAACCCATGGAGCATCTCTGTCCCTTTTGGCCCCACAACAGCCTTAGCAAGTAGGAGGTAGACGTGGTCCGAAGTATGCCATCTGTACGAATACTGCGTCGTGCGACCGGGCGGTGGAAGCAATGGACGTTTCCATATTGCTGTGATGCTGTGGTTGAAACAACCGAGTCCCGGTTTTGGATGCTCCACTGGCAGGGCAGGCCCCGTCATGACAGGTGCTGAAGTACTTACAAGTGACTGTATTACCGTAACTTAGTGCCAGGGGTACGATCTTGCAAGGTGAGCGAAAGGCGAGCGCGCAGGCTGAATCCTAGCTGTCGCCAGGGCGGCTCCGAAGTGTAGGTAGTTAAGCTGAAGGCGGAGACCCCAACCCTACTGCGTACGCACTGGTGGTACGTACGTCAATGAGGGTCTCGGAGATGGGATCATGATAGTTTAGGTCGTCCTCGGTTTAAACGATACAAAGGTTGTTACGTGGTGGAGGGCTAGCTGCGCTGACTAGCGGTTCTGAATTGCCTCAGGTTCGGAAGCCGGTGACGAAGCAGTGCCAAGCCACACATCGTGAAGCAAACCAAGACTTAACGTTGTTGGGTTTGAGCTGCGACGATTTCATCGGCCGGGACCGTCGAATCGTGGGTTCCTAACTTCCTGTAGCCTACGGCACGGCAAGCCTACCGAACCGAGCCAAGACATCAAAAGGATGAGGTGGTAAACAGGGTTAAAAAGGATTGCGTCGTCGAGAGACAGAGTTTAGTGTATTGAAGCCCCGCCGTTGGCGTTTCCGTCTGGTCTTTTCGAGAGCATATCCGTCACCTTATTGTTGCGCCTCGGACCTTGCCTGGCTCGATCTCGACATCGGTATCTAACTGCAAAGGAGGAGGGCTCCGATAGCTTGTCTATTGACTCCCCCCGTCTTTGATACAGTGCGGTAATCACGGTAGGGACATGGATGACAGAGGCAAACTGTGACGCTGCGACGGGAGCAGACTGAGCAGGCTGAGCAGGCATCTCTCTTACTCGGTAAGGTTGAGGATTAAGGCGAGCCCCGCAAGGGCAGTGATATGTTCCAAGTCACCCTGGCAGGTCGGGGATGTCTTGTCTCGCACGAGGAGGATTGTCGTCCGGTGTCGTCAAAGGCCAACCCATGGTCCATGAAGTGCAGTCTGTGCCAATCCTAACAATCTAGTGGGAGAAGTTGAGAAGTTGTAAAGGAGGGTGAGAGGCACGGGCGAGTGGGCGAGCGGTGGCTCGTGTGTTGCAGGATCGCTGGCATCGAACCCAATCAGAAACAATAGTCTGCTCTTCCTGCCGCAGTCCCCGTGGGCCAACCGTCGATTAGAGTGAGGTGCTCTGTACGGCACAGAGTTCCTTTCAGTAGGCTTTGTCGGTGGCCAAAGTGGGAGACACTATCACGCACTACCTAGATACCCGTCCTATGGCCACCAAGCATCGTACAGTGGTAGCCTGTAAGGTGGCTTACCTGGCTTGCCATACGTGGTAGGTATGGTGGTGTATGGCGATACGTAAGTATGGAGCAGCGAGGTGAGAGACGGCGGGGGAGCAGCCCAACTGTAACTTGCACCATGCCAAGTCAGGCACGCCGCACCTCAGGCACATGAGCAAAGGTGCCTTGCCTTAGCTTCCCGAGGTGCTGTGGTAGCTTCCCGCTCTATTAGTCGCTTGCAATGCAGCCAGTTCCTCCTCTATGCATCAGGTGGAGAAGGAGAAGGAGACTGAAAGTGAGCATTGCTATCCATCATTTCCCTTCATGCCATGAGCCCGTGATAGTTGTCCCTCTCGGATCTGCTATTAGGAGGTCGTTGGGCGTGTCCGTTTCCAAGTGGGCTTGGTGATTGACCAGCCAGAGCTCCAGGCCTGTCATCCCGTCGTGCGGCGTGCCTCTGTCTATGCCCGAATAGGAAGTGTGGACTGTGTGGGAGTCGCGGACCAAGGCCCGAGAGAGCTCAGGGAGAAAGAGACGGGAGGGTGAGAGCGAGCGAGAGGGAAAAGACAGGAACCCACCCGGGGGCTACTTGACCTCAATGTCAAACAGCCTACTCCGTACGGAGGTTAATAAGCGGCGCCCCCGCTCACCAAAGTGAGTGGTGGCCCCACGTCCCTTCCAGATTCTCACAGTCCTCCTCATGATTCTCTCGGTCTCTACCTTTCCAGTAGCGTGGATGACAGCCCCAGCCCTGTGCTCTCCCGTCCCGTCCTGTCCTGCTTGACCTGGGTTTAGTCGAGTTGAAGCAAACTAACAGTAGCACCTCCACCGTTGCTACACGCCTGCGAACCAACCAACAGCTGGAGCAGATCCAGAACACCCGACACGGCGGATGTCACTCTGCATCTTTTCGTCGCTCCTGACACTTAGTGGTGCTTCACCAGGCGGAGGCGAGAGGAGGAGCGTAGAAGCAACGAGAGAACGAGAGAAGGACCGTCGCAACCGTCAGAACTTGCTGTCCAATCAGTTCCGTACAAACCAATATTGAAAAGACCAACGGCCTAGGTTCTGGGGTGGTCGGGGGGGTCCAGACTGTGTCCAGCACCACCAATGTCACCACCAAATGTTACCACCGCTGTCTTTTATCGTGTGTGTACGGAGGTATGTGCTAGGAAAATACCACAGTGGAATGGGATTTGTGGCATGAGTGCCATGTATAATACATTGCAGACGTAAAGTGATGTGTACACGCACACCTCTTTCCGACGAGGGAAGCCACCCCTCCCCCCTCTCCCCCTGGGTCATACCTATCAGCCAGTCAATCGCATCTCTCTGCAGCATAGATCCCGGGAGCCTTCAGCACAGCACTCTCCGACGCTTTTTGAGGCAATACTGCGGTATATGGAGAGGGTGGTGGTGGTGGTGGTGGTGGTGGTGGTTGTGGTTCACCGTTCAGTATGCGGGATGGGAGACGCAAAGAGCAAAAACTGGCCAAGTGTGCCGGCTGGGGCCATGATTGTGTCACTCCCTGTTCCCCTTTCATAAGAAAATCAAACAACCATAGCTGCCCCTCTACTAACCCCCTCCCCCCACCCCATTCCCATCTCCATTCCCATCTCCATCTCCATGATCCATCCTTCCAGCTGCCTGTCCAAGGGTCCCGGTCAGTTCTTGATCGTCTTGCTCCATCCAGTCTCAGGCCCTCTCCGTTGGACAACCCGTACTTACGGATACTCTACTTTATACACAGCACTGTACATAGTAGAGACGTTTTGTCTCTGGATTGTCACCACACCCCCGTCGCGCGCCCTTCGTACCCCCTTGGTCCCTGTCTTCTTAACCTGCCCTCGACTTTGGGCCTTGGGGTCCCCGTCTCCCGTCCTACCTAGTCTTGAGTCTGAGCCTGGAGGTGTCTCGACGCTTTAAACACCACCCCCTCCCCTCCATCCTCTTCAGCTCTTGTTTTGTAACCTTCGTCTCGCCCAGCGCTCGCTTCTCTTCCCAACCTTCTTCAACCCAAATCCCCTTCTCAAGCATTCTTCTCCTTCCCCCGATACCCCCCTTTCCAGGTATCTCAAAACCCCCTGCGCCTGACCTTTTCTCGCCCCGACGTCGCAGACCAAGTCTCTCGCTTTTTCCTCAAACAAAACAAACCACAACCTTCTCCTTTCGTTGATTTGACTTGACGACCCGACGGATAGATATCCAGGATTACAGCTACTACAGCTACTACTACTTATACTACCACTTTCTGACCCTCGCACTCTACGCAGTTACGCAGACAATCTACGCAGCCTCGCGCCAGTTAATTAATACGACTATATACCCCCTTCCGCGAATCAACCAACCAACCAAGCTAAAGCTATTCATCCGGTTGACGAGAGAGAGAAAGAGAGAAAGAGAGAGAGAGAAAAGACTTTCCCGCCAAAGGAACTCGAACTCTTTCCACCCCCGCGAGCCTGATTCGATTTGAGACTGATCTGCTCCCTTTCTGGACACCACCTGACACACGAGCCGACCTGGTCGGCCCCATTGTCTTTTGTCAATCAGTCATTCCATGCCGACAACCTCCCCCAGGCACCACTAATTTTGGCACACAATCGGGCTGCGCATTCCAGTCCCGTCGAACCCGCCACGATTCAAAGGCGCCAGCAGCAAAAAGCAGTAGTAGTGGCGGTGGCAAGCAATAGCAGCTGTGTCTTTTGCACCTTTCTTATTTCTACAACATTCGGCTTGTTCCGCCCGCGATTCCAGCAGACCAACCACTTTCTGTCTGCCCGCGCTCCTACTTTTTACGGCCCAGCAGCAATCAGCTAGCAGGCACCGCACCACACCACTACCTCCATCGCCGCCCAGCGCACCCACATCCCACAGGCTAATTCCTCCCCCAAGCCCGCTCTCGGCCATTCTCGTAAAGCTCAAAGCGCAAGCTTGAAGCGTCAATTGCTGCGACTCCGCGCTTCGCAAGAAAGGGAAGGGAAAAAAAACAAGGACAAAGAGTCCAGTCCAAGTCTAGCCGACAAACAAATCACTTAAAGTCGAGTCCTCTCGGCCTTGGCACCAAGCCCTCTGACAGAAAGAGTCACGCACCTCCTCTCAGGCGTCGACATTTCCATCCACCTCGACCCATTTAAAACTGGACCATCGAGCAAGGGAGAATCGCGCATCTCAATCACCCAACGTTTGACGACATCGTCAAGTCGACCTTTTACTAATCCGCCGACGACTCGTTGCATCTCGAAAACAATCGTCCGGTTACAATTTCCTGTCCTTCACCTTCGCAACTGCCGGGCCAAGTGAGGCAACTTTTTTTTTTTTGCAAATCCAAGCGGCAAACAAACGTGTCGGGTGCAGCAGCAGCAGCAACAACCCGCCCCGACCGATCTCCTTTTTTCTGCTTACTCTTCCCAACCTGCCGACGGCACAGCAACTATGAGCACAGCGATCGCAATGGCTCCCTCTCCGGCCCCCCACGACAGACCGTCGTTCTCTTCTGACCTCGCCCCCTCTTCTTCCGTGCAGCACGGCGCTTCCTCGCCCGCACAACAAAGAACCCTTGCCCCGACTGGAACCCCAAATGCGACGGCGCATCGTTCAGGCAGCGGCAGCCCCAGGGGTGCCGCCCAAGCTCCCAAGTCATCTCCCAGCGCGTAAGTTGCATATCCACGCATCTCTGCATCTCACAATCGCAGTCAACTAACTCCACCATTCAATCCAGCGCGAGACACGCCAACGGTGCTCCCAAGATTGTTGTGAAGAAGGAGCCTAATTCCCCAGACTTGCCGACGACCCGCCACAGGCCACGCAAACTCGACCTGTCCAACAAGGGTGCTCACCCAGGCTCCAACACTCCTGGCACTGCAAGACCCATGACCGCTCGGGACAACCTGGGCATTCAGGAGGTTGGACTTGCCTGTCTTTCACCCGGCTTCGTCACCCAAGACCCCGTCATGAAGGAGCAGCTTCAGCGCAGCATGAGCGTGAGAGACCAGCAACGCATGATCATTGAGCAGAGAATGCAGCAGCAATCGGCAAAGGGCGATGGTCCTGAAACCGCCGGAAAGGACCCTGTTTCTCAGTTTGCAGCCAAGACCCCCGGCTTGTCTCGCAGGAACAAGGCTCAGCTTTCCATCCTGCCGCCCTCCGCCGAGTCTTTTGCCAACGAGCGCGTCATTCAGTCCGCCCCCTTGGGACACTCCTTCACCGGTCGTCAACACCCTGCACCTCTGTCTCGCCACATCACGAATCAGCCCAACACCCTCTCCAACACTTCTCACATCCACCACGTCCCCGCCAACCAGACGAATAACCGGCTCCCACCCATCAGCGACGTCTTTGGTCAAGTCTCTGGCCACCCCGACAACGCTCCCAACTCTCTGTACCCCCAGGCCAGCTCTCGGCCCCCTATGGCATCACCTGGTCACCCTCCCCAGATGCAGCATGGCCCTCCCACTTCGGGACGCGCGAGAGAGTACAAGTCGGCAGAAGAGGCGCAGCACGAGATTGCCGGTGGCAGGCCCGAGTTGCTCCCTAAGATCGTTCACTATAACAATGCCCATCAGCCTCCTACGCCGCCTTCTCCGGCACCGGGAAGCAGGGCCGCTGATCCCAGCCGTAGCGCTAGCCGGCGCCGCACCCGCGCCGAGTACGAGGACGGCAGCCCACCTTTGGGCCACGGTCCTGCTCCTCAGCGAAGAGGACCATTCGGTGCTGGTCGGGACAGCCCCGAGAGCCAAAGGCAAAAACGCGAGGAGTTTATGCAGCTCTGCGCAAGAGCCTGGGACCTTTTCCACTCCTAGAGAGTCCTTTATTCTCTTTATCCGATTCTTCCACCCCGAGGAGGAGGCCACCTGTGTCTCGCTGATGGGTTTCAATTTAGTGCGGGATGCGGTCCCGCCCTTTTGTCGATTCGATCTCAGCTACCATGTATTGGTTTGGAGCAGTGTGTCTTACGTCTACTCTTACTCTTTGCTATCCCCCTCCAGCCGGTGACAGAGGAGATAAAAGTTCTGGGGCAGGAGAGGGTTCAAGCCAAGTATTAATGTCTGCAACTCGGAGAGCTACCTTCTCGGCACACCAACGAACGAAACCGATCATTACGAACTGCACCTTCCTCAGCTGAGGAAGCGCAATGGATGAGTTGCGCCTATACGCACGCGGCTAGGCGAGCACAAGGCGGTTGGCGCTACCGGCTCTGGCTTGCTTATATTCTACACGGGGTAGTCATGTTTTGGGGAAGGAACTTATGTTCGATTCTTGCACTGGAAGTTAAAGATGTGCGCCACGGGGCGTTTATTTGCTTTGTCATTTTTATGTGGTTCTTACCGGTGTTTACGGGAAAATGACGGTTGGGCACGAGATTCACGAGCAGAGAAGAGGGTGCGGTTCTCTCTGTATGTATTATCTTGGGGTCGTCTGCTACGGGGAAAGGATGGTGGTCGAGGGATATACCCTCGGCGCGTATCTCTTTTGTGTTTTATGCTTCCTGCTTCTCGCTCGGGAGCTGCCAACCTGTGCGAGCATCTTGTCGCCTTGGGGTTACGTATATCGGAGCAAGAGGTACTGAGGATTCGGCACGCATATACAAGAGGCCTGGCGGCTTTCATTTCCAAGATCAGAGCAACTCTCCGTGTGAATTAATGCATGCATTGTGAATACAGACAAACTGCATATCAAGAGGCAGATGACCGTGAGGGGCAGGAACCTTTTAAGACGAAAGTCAAAAGAGACTAGCTTCCTGGGATAGCTTCAAGGACACGACGAAGGAGCTCCGCCGTCTAGTTGAGCAACACCACGCACGGTTTGCCAGGAAAGGCGATCACGGCAACGTTGGGGAACCGAGACGGTGACGACGGTGTCTAAGAGTCGGCGGAGGACATTCAATCGTCCTTGTAAAGATGCCGGATACCAGACGTCGGAAATCTGTAGCAGCCTGGCCGGGTTGACTGGTCTCCGTCCATCGTCGGGCCCGCGCCGGAGCGGTTCGCCATGGGCAAGGGAAACCCAAGGGGGGGGGATCCTACAGATGGGGGCCCCGGCATCGGGAACAGGGTGTGCACCGGAGTATCGGCCCAGGCACAGCCCCGCAATCGCACTGTTGTCTCGGACCCCCCGGGCCCCCCCACACACATGGAAGAATTCTGGAAGGCTTCCATTGGGGGAAGGGGAGGGGGGGACCTCCTGGCCTTCCCGGGTGCGGTACAAGGCGGGACCAGAACGGTACCCCGCTAAGAACCATCCCCGCCCGGTGTTTTGTGGCGGTGGGGCTTAGGATCATATCGGCGGTACCCGCGATCCGGATCCGGATCCGGCGCCGTGGGTCTTTGAACTCTTTTCGTTCCTTCTTTTGTTTCTGGGAGGGGGGCTGTTTGTATGTAGCGTAGCGTAGCGTAGGCCACGTAGCGTATCCAACAAGAGTCCAGGTGCGGAGGAAGGAAGGGAGCGGGTTTTCCAGGTAGCGCCGGCGCCAGTTCTGGGGGGGGGAGGGGGGGGTAAGCCGCCCTCGAGGTTCTAGTTCTTTCGAAGACGAAAGGCCCCCCCTTTTCGGGAAGAATGAAGAAGAAGGAGAAGAAGAAGGAGGAGAGCTCCTTTGATGACCGCCGGATCTGGCAGTGGTCACGGAGGTTTGACCTGCGCCACGCGGCGGGTTGGGATGGTTTACTGGGATCCCGGGTCGCTATGGAAGGAGAGAGGGGGGGGGCTCAGTCGATGACGCCGGTGAGTCTATCGAGATTTTCGAGTCAACCGGCGGGGGAGGGCAGTGCATTCTACCTACTGACCTACCTTACCTACCCAACTGCCTACCCACTAGTCTCCAGAAACCAACCACCCCCCTCCTCCCCTCCACTGCAGAAAGAGTAGACACGCTGTTTACTGTAAGATCCTGGATAGATCTAGTGCAGTAATCCAGTCCATGGGGGTCAAGATGACACCACCATGTGGTCCTGGATGGGGGGTGAGTCAACTTCCGACGAAGAGGCTCTTTCGTGGGGGGGGGGGGTTCCTTTGATGAGCTGGCTGGCCTCGAGAAGAGGCGGTGTACGTTCAGCTAGTCAGTCAGTCGTTCCAGTCTGCTTGTCAGTCTATCAGTCCCACGGGACCCAGGGAGAGATCGAAAGGGGGGGTTGCTGCGTTGGCCCCTCCGTCTTACTGAGAGACTGGACGATGTCGGGGGGGAGAGGGCGCTTGAGAAGTAGGCTCATGAGCCTACCTTACCTAGTGTCTCGTGCTCTATGCCGCATGCCCAGGCGAACCAGGCCAGCCCATTCCCAGTGCAATTCTAGTCTATCTTGTACCTGACCGCTCCCAACAGGGGCAATCAGACCAAAAAAAAAAAATTCCAGTGTTGTAAAGGCGGCCAAGGGGGAAAGGCGGTAGACAAGGCCAGATGCCATTGTCCGTTGGCAAAACGAAGACGAGACCTGAGTTGGAAAAGCAGGAAAAAAATGGCATCCAAGAATTGATTGCCTCACTGTAACCTTCCCTCCCCCTCAAATCGCAGAAGTTGGCGGCGGCAGCCACTCCCTCTCAAATCTCCAAATGTCTCGGTGCAGCAGACGGACCTGCAGACGGACCTGCAGAACGGCGTAAAGTCCCCGTGGGCCTCCGTCGACCCCCGGCCGATCCCGTTGGTACAAGGTTATAGAAAAAAAGCAAGTACGTCGGTACGTCGCCCCCAGTTCCGGGACCGTTGGCTCCACGCCCACGGACCGCGCGTCGGACAGAGTTCCCCGGAACCCGAATTCGAGGGGGGAAGGAGGAGGGGGGATGAGAGAGGGTGGGGTCCACTCTCCCGGCATTCAGATCTGGCCCGGGCCCCCATTCCCAGATCTTGAGACCGCGAGGGAATTTCCAACACGGCTCTGGCGTCGGGTGCTGCCCCCCCTCCTCCCAAAAGGAGGGTTCAGGGCTTGGCCCCCTTTTGTCGTCATCTGCAAAAGTCATCTGCCAAGCTGGTCCAGAGTAGAGTTCAGCAAGTAAATCCCTACAGTGTGGCTGTAGACAGCTCTGCATTGCGCCCCCCAGTTCTCGCGCCCCCAGCTCTCTGGTGCCCGCCCGTAAAGAGTACCATATAGGCGTCATGGCTTTGCATACCCATTGATGCAATAAAGCCCAGTCACTGGCTCTGGTATTTCCCTACCACAGACCCAGCCTGTGTCCAAGGTACAAGTCACAGAGTACCTTATGACCAGGTAATGAAAGGCCGTCATACCTAAGCAAAATCCATGGCAAAGAGTTGTGAGCACACAGGCAGAGCAGTCACAGAATGATCACCCCAGGATGCCGCTCCTCTTTGCTGGTTCATTAAATTTCTTTCTTCAGGTCTTTGGCTCAGAATACAGCCACTCACTATAGGAGCAAAGCGAGTGGACTAGGGGCGTTGTCGTGGGGAGACCACACAATCAATCCAGATGTTTGGCTCTGACGAATGCGCGGGCGTGCCAATTCCAGAGCCCGCACACGCATGCAGTCTCCTGAGATGATTCCCAAGAACTGATGCAATCGCCTGTGCATCCGCCCCTACCGATTCCTCCAGGTTTCGAACCACCGTATCCCACCGAGAGCCTCTTCCCTGAGGCTCAACCAAGTCCATCTTCCGTTTCCAGGTCGTTGGATGCCCTTGCGCATCTCAAATCCATCGCTCATTATAGCTTCATTCCATGGGGTTGGGGACTCCTGGCCAAGTCAACCCAAAGATGTAGACCTGGCTCTGTAGCGTAGCTTAGCTCTGCCGAGATGCCCGTTCCAAAGACGGGTGGTGTCATATGTACGTTGAACAGTAGGTTGTGGTGTAAGCAGCATGGGAGGGTAAAACGCCAAACGCCGATGCTCGCAATAACAAGGTCGCATGGGGGTGTCGTAAAATCGTCAGGTAAACAAGTGTAAAAGGGTGTGAATCGAAGCAGGATGAAAGAGGGAGTCAAAAAAACCGCCGGTTGACGCACGCTGTCTGTGCAGACGCATTGATCTATCATTGTGCCGGGTTGAGAAAAATCCGGCCATTGCTGTTCCGCCGTTGAAAGTAAAAGTTGAAAGTCTTGTTCACAAGAAAGAAGTTGTCCGTTTGGCTTGGGAGGCGAAGTGTTCAAAGACCCTCCTCGCCAGCCTTGCAGAGCTTGATCTCACGTCCCCATTCTGACTTGAGTACCTGGGAGGCAGTAATGCGACGGGTGGGATTAGGATCCAAAATCGAGTATATCACGTTTCTACAGCGCGCCTAGAGGTTGTCAGTTTCTGGACGACGGTTCCCAACGATGCAGAAGACTTACTCTGTGCAAGGACTCAATCGGTCCGTAGCCCTCCTCGTCGCGACGACCTTCCAGGTACCTAGCATAGAACTCGTCCTCGTCCTTGCGGGCAACACGCCAGAGGTGTCGACCAGTTCGCATGGCCATGTAGATGACACCGCAGGCCCAGACATCGACGGCGCGAGCGTCGAACTCCTTGTCGGTGTATTCTTCGGGCGCGATGTAGGGAGCAGAGCCACAGAGGCCAGAAACCATGTGGGGATCCGTCTCCCAAGCCATTCTGAAGCACTCTCCGTTGCCAAAGTCTGTGATCTTCAAGCCACCACGGGTAGTAAGCAGCAGATTCTCAGGCTTCAGGTCGCGGTGGGCAACACCCATCTCGTGGAGGTACTCCACACCGCGCATCATCTGCTTGAAGTAGCAATCCGCCTCCTGAACCTCCAGCTTGCCAGCCGAGAGAACGAGGGTATACAAGTCACCGCCGGCGCAGAACTCCATAACCTCGCAGTAGTCTCCCTTGGCGTCCTTGAGCAGATCCAGAGTGTGGATAACGTTGGGGTGACGAAGCGACGAGGAAATGCAAAACTCGGCAGTCAGTCGTTTGCTGTACTTCTTCTCCGTCTCCTCGGGACGACGGCGGAACTCCTTGACGGCGAAGAGTCTTTCTGATCCATTCTCGACCTTCTTGTGGGATATCCTGACGATTCCAAAGGCACCGCGGCCTACAACCTCCTGGCATTTTCCGTACTTTTCCACGAGAGTGGTCGTGGCATTTGGTCCGTTCTTCTTGTCGCCAGCCATGTCCTCCTTCTCGGCCTTGAGCGTGTCGACCCAGTTAGAGACGAGCGACAGGTCGTTTTCGGCGTGTTCTTGCTTCTTGCCGATGAGTGTACGCCACATGTCGGAGAGCTTCTCCTGCCTGCGACTTGACTTGAGGTGGTGCTCATGGCCACCCTGCAAGTCGGGGCTCGCCATGAATCGGTGTAGGTCTTTTACGGGCGGTTTTGCGGGTTTGTTGGCGGGTTTCTCGGGGACTTTCTCTGCGGTGGTGGTGGATGGCTTCCTGCTGGGAGGTTGGGGCTTGTCGCTGCCATTAAAGCTGGAGCCGCGGGGTCGATGGGGGACTTCAATAGCGTTTCGGCTTATGTCTTTGGTAGAGAACATGCGCGTGAGCTTGTCCTTCATGGAGGGCTTCTCGGCAGGTTTCGGCAGGGCGTCGTGGGACGAATTGCCGTTGGTGAGGGCCTGGGACTGGCCATTTTGCGGGGTCAAACGCGGCGATTTCTTGCCGTCAGACCTGACTGAGGAAGGTTTCGAACTGGCCGCCGAGGCGGTTGTTGGGCTCGCCATAGCGGGGGATGCGGAAGGCATGAGCGTGCAGCAGGTTTGTTTGGTGAGCGAGGGTCGTTAGGAGGGGTTGAAGAGGTGGACGGAGGCGGTATATACGCGAAAGCGAACCGACCGGTGACCTTTGGCCTGTCTCTGGGTCTTTTTCCCCTTCCCCCTGTTGGCTGTTGTCTCTCTTGGTTCCGGCAATCGGTGACGCAGGCAGGCCGTAGATGGTGTCAGCCGCAAGAGAAGCGTACGCAGCCAGCAAGAATGGACAGCTATGCACAGCAGGGTTACTGGAGGGTGAGCAGAGACAAGTTATGCAGGATTGACTGGCGAGTCAAAGGTCGAGTCGACTCGGGAGTGCCGTCGAGTGTCGAGTGCCGAGTGTCGAGTGTCGAGGATCGGGTCTGACAAGGAAAATGGGCTCGCTGTGGCGTCAAGAACGCCCCGGCGCAGTGGGAGGGCTCGGGCCCAAGTAGACGTGACTCGCAGGGCGGACAAAATAGCAGTCCTGTTTCAACCCCCTTTTTCGTTCCAATTTTGTCCCGTGGTAAGTGAAATGGGGGAGGGGGGTGCACCGTGTAGGTAATATTCAAAGTTTTTGAGAGACGAAGTCGGAAGGAAGGATAACAAGGCGAAGAAGATGGGATGGGCGTAGGGATTAGAGTATTATGTAGGTGAGGGAGGGCTGCAGGCCACGAGGAGCAGCAGATGCGGTCGGGGGCGAGAGGGCGAGGGGGAGGGAAGGGAGGGAGTCTGGCCCCAGCAGCAGGCGACGACGGCGGTGGGTAGCGGTCTGGTTACTCTGGTAGGCAACACCCACAGGCGGGAGGGCAGTTAAGACGAGAGAAATTTGGGAGGGGACGGAGGTGAGAGGGGGCGAGGCACGAGAGGGAAGGGGGGAGGGAAGAAAGGAAAAGGGAAAAAAAAAAAACCACGGCGGGACAGGCAGGTTGCGATGGCCAGGTGGTGGTCTTGGTGAATAGTGATGGACTGGTGTAAGTAGAGTAGCGTAGGATGTGTAGCGTCTTTTGAGGTGAAGTAGGGTCGAGGTGGGGCCTAGCGATGCAAAGATTGGAATTGCCCTGCAGCTCGGTACAGTTGAGACTTGCGAGGACCTGGGGAGTGAATGTACTTGGTAGACACTGCAGCCCCAGAGCAGATGGGCGGGAAGCAGCAGAATGGAGACTTGGGGGGACTGGAGACCTGGGACCCTCCCTCCCTCCACTGGGCTGGTGCTGGTACTGGTACTGGTACAGGAACCGACCTTGGTACTGGCACTGAGGCTAGCCTCACGCAGGTGATCGGGGTGGTCAACAAGTACTGCTAGGTTGTTTTGCTGCTTTGCTTTCCGTCGCCATCGAGTGGGTGGTGTCGTTTTTGCTGAGGGGAAAAAAAAAAACAGGCCGCGGGCAGCGGGCGGGCGGTGTAAGCGAAGTGTGTCCGGGCCGGTCGAGAGCTTCCAGGTTCCCAGGGCATGCCGCACGCTGCACGCACTCGTTACAAACCGACAAAGTACCCAACACGAGTTGGGCAGGAGCAATAAGGTGTTCCAGGAGGAGGGCTGGAAAAGGCTTATTGTTCTGCTGGTCACCGCCTAAACGGAACTTTGATCTGTCAGCAGTCCCCACGACTCGACTGACCCATTACCTTCTTCGCCGGCTCTGCCAGGTTGATGGGTGGCAGGAAAGTCTGTTCTGCTATTGCAGTACCTGAGTACCAGACGTGGTCGGTGTGGTCCTGGGTGGAAGACGGCCGAAATTGCACACCTCTTCTGGTAATTCTAAAATCCCTCGTGGTACGGATTACCAAGAGCGGATGGAGAGGGCAAAGGTCCGCACTCCTACGACTCTCGAGATGCCTTGGTCCAGAGCACTGAGCCAGCCCCGTGTCTCAGGTGTCATTAACACAGAAAAGTAGTCTCCTGTACTGGACTGGACCTCCTCCTTCTCCTGCTGCTGCTGGTGTTGGTGTTGGTGTTGGTGGTCATGGTCATGGAACATTCCTGCAAAGCTGGCGCGCGGACTGCTTCTGGCTTCAAGGCGGTTGTTGCACGTCGTTGTGGGGAGATGCGTCCAGAGTGTGCTTGTATGCGGTAGTCGGCAAATCCAATCAGTCGACCACTGTTTTTGGTGTTTAGGTCCGGATATTCCCAAACTCCAACTGCCCAAGTAGCTAGACATACAGTGGAGACTTCCCAGGTTTGTTCCGAGCGGCACCTCAGGCACTTTAGTGTTCCTGTCACGATTTGGGCTTGCCTCCGATAGATCGAGGAGCTACTAATCAAGTAAGAAGTATCACGAACAAACCAGAAAAACTTTTCCCACCTGCAGACTGGTTGTATTTTATGTCGTCTCTTTCCTTTTTTTTTCTTTTGTGTGGCGTATTCGTTTCCCGTTTCGACGGAGACTACCCGATCCCTCTTACACCACCAGATTGGTGTGACTGGGGGAGCGACCAGGGACAGGGCAGAGCTGTTGAGCCGGAAGCTGTCTTTGAAATGAGAGAAAGCGCTCAAACATGTACCGAGGCAAGAAACAAAGACACGAAATGGGTTGCTGGCAACCAAACATCTACTTACCCGGACTAACACTGGGAACAGGTACATCTATAGCATCCAGTGTTAGTCCATCCACCATCCCCTGTGCCCCATAACATAATAAATAAACAAAAAGTCCGTCCATCCGTCACTGTAGTGGGAAATCCACCGCAGCCACCCTCCGGCCTCCATGCGCAGTGCGGATACGTACAGAGCGGGAAGCAGGCAACAGATGCGGTAACAATAACGTAGCTGCATCGAACGGGGTCTCTGATGAGTGGATCAGGCATGGACAAAGAGACCAAGATAAGGTTAGGTCAGGTTAGGGTACGAGAGGCACAAGACTTGAAGACCCCGTCTACAAGGTTCAACGAGACTTTGGAATCCTTGACGTGGCTTCCGATGAGGATCCCTCAGGAACGGCGCTTCCGTACATGACCGATGGGAAAAGGCGGGATCAGGTAAACCGTAAACGACATGCAAGACGCGCAGCCCTGAGGGTCTCTGACCAAGTCAAGACTGTCAAGTTCCGTCCACAGTGTCTCGTCTCTGGTGCTGCAATTCGACTAGTTTGAGCCACGGAACGGGGTGACGGGGTGACGGGGTGACGGGGGCTTCTGCCCGCAACATCAGTCCGCCAACTGGACCATGCGGCTGCCGGAAAGCCCATGACTGGAGACCATTGCGCATTGAGGTCTGGGGCAGAGTGTAAAACAGGTACGCGCCGGGCAGAGGGTGACTGCCCTTACCTAACAAACATGCCCGTTTTACCTAGGCCAAACGATTTATTACTCTCCGGTTTGTCAGACTTGTGTATCCGGACCCGCCATGTGGCCAATACCTTCCTTGCCTGCCTGGCTCCGGTAAGTTTTCAAATTTCAATAACCATTTTTGGTCATCCCCAGGCTGCGGATGCAGTTGTGCATTGGCCCACCTAAGGTACGTGAAGCGTTTGGTAGGCATGGTCCACGGCCGCGTCTTGCGCTCCGTCATGTCCCGTGGCCACTTCATGGACGAGACCCGCGGCCTGCGATGGCCGTCTTTGATAATCTTTCAGAAAGGCCTGACATAAGCAGCGGCGTCTGCTGACAGCAACAGCCAACTTTGGACGAGACCCTGCCAGCTGCCAGCTGTCAGTTACAGCGGATGGTGGCGGCCTGTGGCGATGGTTGTCGTGTCATTACGTAGAATGGCATCGATCATTCCTCCAAGCAGGTCCTTCGCCTAGTTCGTGGACGGCAGTGCCAGCGAGACAGCTTATCAGTTTCCCATTGAAGAGAAAGCAACCGCAGAAATGCCGTGCCACTTGGCATTATTGTCTCTGGCGTGCCTCGTGCGTCGTCTGCCTTTGGGGAACCTGTCTAGGCCGGCTTAGCGGCCGTCGCGACTCAATGACCACATTGTCCGGGATAGGGCGGCGTAAGTGTCTACTATGTAAAGACAAAGTCAAGCTTCCCGGATTTTGCTGTGCGGTCTGATCGATGACATGGAAGGCAGGGCGGCGCCGCGGTGCCGTGCAGGAGTTCAGCCCTTGGGTGGTCGAATGAGGACCCGCCAAGAACACATCTGCAAAGAGAAAAGCGGCTTTGCGAACGGCAGTGGACAGGGCATGGCTGGCTGCGTCCTGGCGCGAGGTAATGTGAGATTCAAGATGCGACGCGGGCCAACGACGGAGGGGCATCCGCGAGCGAGCACCCACACAGCAGCTTCCTGAGCCCTGTTGGGAACCTGGCGTAGGTACTCCGGAGGGGTTCGCCGCCCAGGGTTGGAGAAGGCCAAGACGGGGTCTGCACAGGGTGGACAAGGGCCGTCCTGTGGACTGTGTGCAAGTCTGGGAAGGTCTTGACTCTTGAACGACCTCATGGCGTGGGACAGGTTGTGGGGTGGGAGCATTCGCAGAAGAAGCTTGATGGGAATGTGTGTGTGTGAAAGAGAGAGAGAGAGAGAGCACTCACTGCCACAGAGGTACGGTTTTCCGTGTGTGTTTCGTTGGCACTAGATGCTTGGGAAACCGCTGGTCATTTTCGCATTGCTGGCTTTCACTTCTTTCCTCCCTTCCATTCTGCGTATTTTTCTCTCCATCTCTCGCCCCTCAGCTCGGCAGATTTCGGTACTTCAGTGTGTGTGTATGTGTGTGTGTGTGTGTTTGTATGTGTGAGGTAAAAAATAAAGTAAAATAGAATAAAAAGTAAAATAAATAAAATAAAATCGCGAATTGGGAAATGAGAAATGGCGAGGAAGAAAAGAAGAATACCAAGGTAAGGAGGGCAAGTACCGGAGTACGTGGCTTCGTCTGTTGATGGCAGGTCCTCTTTCCCGCAGACGCCCAGTATCGCGGCAAGCGCCGTACTGTCAAGAGGTATTAGCCGCATGCCAACCCCGCACAGTGTCGGCGCCAGCCGATGACGTTTGCGGCGGCAGGTTGAGTACTTGTAGGCCGAAGTCAGGGCGGCCCAGGAAATACCAAGCCGGCATGAGGTACCGAATCAAAGGTCAAGCCTTGTTCCCCCATTCATTCTTCATCGGCCCTCCTTTTTCTTAATTTTTTTTTTTCCTACTGGCCTTGTTTGGATGTTCCTCTTCATTGTTTATCCCGTCTCTCTTTTGCTTGTCCACTTCAATCCATTCTCCAGTCTTCGTTCTCAGCCCTTGCCGCAGATCGACCTCACATTGCATGCCACAACTTGTATCGCTCTCGACTTCCAATTGTTTGTTACTTTACCTTAGACTTAGATTTAGGCACCATGGGTACCTTTCTAGGCGGTGGCCACGAGGTATAAACCTCGAGGAAACCCGTCGCCCCTCTAATCATGTGGAGCCTCCGAATCAGACCGCATTGAATCTCGGCTTTTCCCTTTCGCTACTTCTCTCCACGACTGCACCGTTCGTTCCCTGATCCCTCTTGCTCCAAACCCTCGCTCCTAGCCTCCTTCTCGCTGATGAAGCATTGGATCATTGGATGTATACTCGGCTACTTGCTAGCCGCTGCTGCACGTAGTCGCAGCGTGGTCCTGGACATCCATCTCAGCAACACGCCGCTGGCTCGTTCCCTTCCGTCCGTCCATTCATCGCTCAGCTCACTCAGCGTATGTCAGTCTACCTGACGGTCCTTAGCTCATGATCTCCTCCTCGTCCCAGGTCGTGTGACTTCCAAGACTAGGAGGAAATCGGGTTTTGTCTCGACTGCGCGACCACGCAACCATGGAGCCCCCATGCACATGTGCAACGTTTCCTGGCACCCACTCCTTGCTTCCTCATCCCCCGTCTCCTTCTCAGCAATGAGCTCATTGTCTCCCATTTCCCTTCATCGACACCATTGGCGCGCTGTTCAACAGCACCCATTTCTCGGTATCGACCTCCGCCGCTTGGCCGCCTCGCCGCCGACTTCCGCAACTCCCACCGTCCGGCAGGCTGCAGCTCCCTGCCAGTCCCGTTATGTCTAGCCGGTGTAGAGGTACCCTCCTCTCCTGCTGCTATTGTTTTGTCATGCCCAGATGCATTCAACTAGATGTAGCAGTTCAAAACACGCGGGTGAGGACCAGTTAAAGCGCCCCAGTCTTGCCACCTGCAGACTACCTCAACAACCCAGGGGACTGGACTACAACTCCGACGATCCGGCTCGCAAGAATGCCGCGGACAGAAGAGCCTCGGTCTGGGAACTGCCATGCTTCACAGTTCACACTCAGTCTCTCGGACTAAAAGACGTACCTGCCAAATGCCTTGCACTCCGCAAATCAACTCCATGAGCCCACATGGTTGTTGCGGCCCGTGCACCATGCCCTTTCGCCTGTTGCATGCAGTTGCAATGGTGCCGCCGCACTCTGTCAGTACTTTAGCTAGGTACTATTCGGACATGCGGCAGACACAAGCAATCAGAGGCATGTCAACACAAGACGAACGCCAGCACCCGTTCCAGATTGCCGGTACGGTACCATCATCGCGTTGCCCATGGGCCATTTTGATCTCGCTAAGGCGGTACATTCCCCCTGCCTTCCCCCGGCCCCTCGCCGTCTCATTGCTTCAGTTGTGAACAGAGACACGGGCAGGCAGGCGGGCAGACGGGCAGGCAGGCAGACAGGCAGGCAGGCAAATACCGGTGGTACTTGGTTCGTACAGACTTGATCCTGCCACCACTTGGGCAAGCCGCAACACGACCACGACACTCCACTCCTGCATTTTGATTTTCGCTATGAGGCATTTCCCATCCATGTCTTTCAGCCCCCTCATTGACTACCTCTTATTACGGATACACAGTACCTGCAATAACTCAATTCGACTCGTCGACTCGAGTCGTCTTTCCGATGCTGCGGCGGCGCCCGTTCTGTCCCCACGTCCCCCCGTCTCCCCCCTTCTACTACGTAGAATCTGGCGCAACTCTCGGCTTTCCTCATTGGCCCGCACTAAGAGTTAATTCGATGCTCGTCTGCTTGCTCCAGTTTCCAGATGACCTGCAGTCTAGCTCGACCAAAGGCGCCGGGTATCACCTTGGTTTTCTCCTGGCTACAGCAGCCGTGTTAGTTGCAAGCTCTCCAACGGCCCCAGGGGTCAGAGCTCTCTCCTTCACACCCATTTTTGCCAAGTCTTTTATTGCTTGCTGACCCTGCTTGCCTACCATCTACCTGAGTAATTACATCTGAGGTTGAGTTGGGGTGTCTGCACGACTCTGCAAGATGAACAATAAGCATGGGACAGCTGCAGCTGGCGGCCTCTTAATTGCGGACCTTTTCCCCCAGGCTCCTCCTACCCGGCTTGGCTGTGGCTGGCTTGGCTTTACAGCTCTCATTTCATCCCATGAACAACAGCAGGGCTGCTTCCCCTCACCGTCTCGCCAGACTTGCACGGTCTCTAGCGGTTATGTCACTACTCCCTTCCTGAAAAGGGCTTGGCAGCGTCGGGTGGAAAACCTGGAAACCGGGGGGGAGCAAGTGTCCGAAAGGCAAGCTTGAATTCCACACTCAACCGAAAGTCCGCCGACCACAGCAATCGACCCATCTCAGGCCTGCTATGGTAGGCGAGCGAGTAATAAAGACCGCGCGGGGAAGGAGGAGAGGGATGCCATGGTATTGGTGCCAAGAACAAATTACTTTTCTCCAGTCGTGCTTTTGACTAGGCTCAGTGTACGACTGGCTTCTCGTCTATTCTTCGCATGTGGCCTCACCCCGGCACACGCGCACGTCGCTCCTTTGGCGCGAGACGGACCCATGCGCCTCTCGGATGTCCCAATATGAACACTGCCGGTGATCTGTTTGACAACAACTCCACAGTTCAACGGCGCCTGCGTAGCCTCAGGTTATCCTCCGGCGGATTGGCGGTGATGTTGACACCACCTCACCTCACACCTTACTTCATCTTAGTCTGGGCGACCTCGTGCAAACAAGCTCGCAGCTCAGTGGCTCGTTTCGCTTCCCAGCAGTTCGGCGCAATGCTGGGTTATGTGTTACGTCTAGCACGGCACCCTCCCAGTTGTGCGCCAGCCATCCCGCGGAAACGTCAGCCGGAACGGAACTGTTGGGCGAGGCATGTGCCCGGCCACCACACGGGTTGCTATCAAGATTTGTTTTCTCTCAGGCCTCTCGACCAAGGAGAAATGTCGTTTGTCCTACGAGGTTAGAAACCTAGCCGCCGCATCCCAATGGACCTTTTTTTTTTTTTTTTGGCAGGATTGGCTCAAACGGTCTCTTCCCCACACACAATTGGCTATCGAGGTAGGTAGACAGATGGACAACGCAAAGTCTGGTGCAACTTGACGATGCATCTAGGCCCCAAAATCCCATCCCATCCCATCCCATCATCCCCCCCTTCTTAGTGCCCGCAGCACCCCACGGGTACCTGAGGTGTTCATCGGGAATCACTAGTCAGCCCTATTGCGATTATGTACAGCTCCGTATTTCACGCGTTTTTTCTTCCTCGCCCACCCCCCTGTTTTTGTTTGGTTTCCCTTATCTTGTGAACCAGAGCCAAAGAATGAGAGAACAACAACCAACGGTGGACCGCCGCAAGCCGCTGCCCGGTCCGGTCAGGGGTTGGTGGCTGGCGAAGCGGTGAGCCCTGCATCGTGTCGTGTCGTGTCGTGTCGTCCTTCGAGAGTTGTTCCCCGTGGCGGATTCTCGACACCAAGAAATCGATGCTTGATAATCGGGGTTTCGTTATTCGGTGTGCTTCGGTCTTTCGGATTCCTACAGTCCCAGCACGTGGCACTCCAACAGTTGTTGAGGAGGCTACCTGCCCTCCGGTCTCTTCGAATAGGATGTTCTGTCTTTTTTTTTTTTTTTTTTGACAGATTGAAGGCTCTGTCTTTTATCAATTCTCATGGCGCCATGACGCCATGGCACCACGCATGGGAAAGAAGAAGACACTGCTCGTTGGGCGTGGCCAAGGTTTAGCTTCTTTCGTTCTGTGCTTCTGTGCCTTTCCCACATATCTATCTCTCCCTCCCTCTCTCTTCCTTTCTTGTGAGCCTCAACTCTCAGTTGTCAACTTTTTTCTTTTGTTGCTTTTCGGGTGATTGCGGATGTCCTTTAGGTCCTCCTGTAGACAGACGGGACGGGAGATGGTCGCCAGCGTGCCGTGTATCTCTTGTGTGCGTAGCAACGGACGACAATGCTTCGTTCAAGTGGACGTCAGCCTGCCTCAGATGGGAGAGGAGCTGAGGTGAGACGCTGTGGTGGTGGGTTGGTAAGACATTGGGAGTTGTCTCTGAGTGAGGTGTGAGGGACTGTCTATTTTGTGTCAGCCGCATCAGGGTCTGGCTGGTATGCCTGTCAAGCCATGGATGGGGGAGGCTGCGAGTTTTCCCCTCCTCTGAACGGCGTGGCGAGGCTGGCTGACTTCTCCAGGAGGGTCATTATTTTTTCTCCTGCGCCGCTGAGGGAAGTTGTTGATGTTGCGGGTCATCGTCGGCCACGTAAAGGCTTCTCCTTCTTCTCGAGCTACATGGCAATACACTAAAGGTGTGGGCGCCCGCGGGGATGGTGTCTGATGGGTGTTGGTAAGCTCGACTGGCCCGGTTCGGTTCAGATTCAGTATAGCACCTACTTGAGAATTCTGGGAGACTCACTGTTGAGACTGGGTCATTCTGGTGATTGGGGAGTGGCCAGCTACCCGTGCGCTTGGCTTCCTGCTCTCGACGTCCCCGTTTGATACAACATGGCGGCTGGGGAAACTGAAGAGCATGTGACCGGCGTGCCGCTTAAGCCCGTTTGGTTATTCACAGCGCTGAGGAATAACACCTTGGCTGTTTTTCCAGCCTCTATCGTGCGGTTAAGGGGCTCAAGTAGAGGCTCATGCCGGTCCTCGCTCCGCCTGGAGAGTTGAAATAGGCTTGAACAGCAGCACAGATGATGTGAGCGTCTCTCTCCTGCCGAAATGCTTCCCATGCAGTATTAGTCCAAGGGCAGTCAAAGGTGGTGGGAGAGGGGCAACGGTGTGCAACTCGGAGAGAAATAAGGGAAAACTTCAAGGGACTGTGATATTGAGAATGTGAGAGAAGTCTGGATGGTGGAAATAACTGTGTGACACCCGTTTTCGACTTCAACGTTGCGGCTCTGCTTCAAACCTTCGAAGCAATAAAACTGATGGCCAGGAAATATGGACACGTAGCACAGGCGCAGATGTTCTTGCGTTGCGTTTGACGAGTGGCTTTGTGATGTGACTTGGCCCATGCAATTTCAGCAAGTGTTTTCCTCTGAAAATTGGTTTATCGATGGTTGTTTAGCTGGTGGGTTCGGAGCGCAAAAGGCTTGTTTACACCTTGTTTCTATCAGCCTTTCTGGTGGCAATGTTAGCTTTTTTCTTTTAGATGGCGACTACACTTCACTTGGTCTGTCATGAGATGACCAACTAGCATAGCAGCCTAAAGTCTACAACAATGAGGAGAACGCAGAGACCTAACGAGAGGCGAGAATGACACGGCGTGTCTTGGTATGTTCTTGTCCTCTAAAGTTTGTGTTGGGGCAAGTCTAGCCAGGTCAGCTTTCAGCTCCTCTTAACATCCGAGTTGGCACTATTGAGATGAGTATGAAGTATGAAGTGAGAGGAAAAATGTAACAGGTCAGATTGAATCTCGACGTGACGAGATGGCATCCGCTTACTGGGACTGCTTTCGGCCGTCGTAGCCTCCATCGTCAACACGGCCGACGCGCTCTTTGGCATGTTCACCAAGCCCCGTGTAGAAGTATTAACACGAAAAGCGACGGGGCGAGCGCGAGACTAAGGGGTAAATCTCACGACAGGGAAGCTCCTCGGCCTCCCCTCATGGAAAGGTCGGATGCTCCCGCTCTTCCAGGACGACAGCATCACAAATTGCCAATGGTCAGGGGCAAGTAAGAAACGGTCGATGACGGTCACCGTAGCCGACGGTCTGAGTGATCTCATAATGAAGCCCGTCGGAAAGAGGGCCTGGTGGACTTGGTCAAGGGCGTTGGCAGGGTCGCCGTCAGCGCGGTGACCGAGACGGGCACGGGCGTGATCGGGGTGATTGCTTACCCGGGCGTTGGGATTGCAAAGACCATCAGAACTGAGATATAGAGCGGGACGGCCAAATTAATTATGAAGGCGGACTGCCTCGTGGGATAGAGAGCGATGCTCTGTTAACGCACTTTCTGAGGCTCAAGAGTGGGAATGCTTGGAGTAAAAAGACAAACGGAATTGAGGAGTCTGATAATAAAACGTTTTCTTCACTTCACCCAATGCTGAATCTAAATCCTCGACTGAATGGCCATATATACTAAAGACTTTCTTGGCCACCTAGAAGCTGTCACTCGCAGTTCTGCCCGGATCTCTTCATACAAAACAACCAACTGCGCCCGTCGGCGTTGGATACACCCACAGAAAACTGGCTACAAGGCGTCCGCCACAGCTGGTCGTTGACTGTCCGTCGAAGGAACGCATAGGTGGCGCTATTGATTGACATCAATGTTAGCAGGTTCGCCCTCCCTCAACTAGTACCCGGCGCGTGATTCGGCATCCATGGAACATATAGATCACCTACCTTGGCCCCTGTCCATCAGGATACTGGGTGATATCCCATCCCATGCTGATCTCACACGAGTCGTGAGTAAGAACATCGCACCATTTCCTGTTGCCCTCGCCCCAACAGGTTCCACTGAGCGCGGCGACCGAGTCTTGCGAATCCGGAATCTGGATGGCGGCGCAGTCGGGCTGCCAGGGGGCTTTCTGGAGGCCACAGCAGGCACTGTCGCAGGTGGTCGCGGGCGGTGGTACAGTCGTGATGTCGGGTATGGTCCAGGCGTTGTTGTCGAATTCATCTTTGATGATGAGGTAGTAGTCCGGGTCGTCGGGGATCTCATCAAGCGGTGGGGCGATCAACGGCGGTCCGACCGGGACTCCACCGCCTCCTCCTCCTCCTCCTCCACCTCCACCACCACCACCGACCGCACCCGGCACAGGGATCCAACCGATGGGGATAATTATGGGAATAATGACTGGATGATCAGAGTCATACGTCGTCGTCGTTGGCTTACCGGAGGCGTCGAAGCCTGGGACGCTAATGACCACACCAGGCGGCGGCCGGAAGCCGGCAGGCAGCGGGAAGGGAGCAGGCAGCCCCACGCCGGCGGGCACCTCGACACTAAACGGGGCGGAGCCCCCAGTGCCGCAGCAGGTGGCCGTGACGAGTCGGTAGAGATCGCACGTCTCTCCGCAGTTGGCGGGACCCGGCGGCTTGTTGTTCGCACCCGAAGTCGGCAGGGCGGCGATGGCGCTGGAACACGACGGCGTGATGGTCATGGTTGCGCCCGCCGTGATGGTGCCACAGGCGCCGCTCAAGCCGGGGACGGGGAGAATGCCGCCGGGCGTTGGATTGTTCCCGGCAGCCACAGCACCGCCGAGGGTTCCGCCTTGCAGTGCCAAGGGAAGCCAGGCGCTGATGGCGGTCACGAAGCCCTTTCGGTTATCGGCCTGCGGTACCGCGGGAACGCCGCCGAGGGGGGAGACAGCCTCGAGTGCGCCTTTCGTGTACTGACTGTACAACCAGATGCCTTGGGAGTAGTCGGTCTGGAGTAGACGCTGCTGGCAGTTCTCCCCGGTCAGACAGCTCTGCGAGTAGCTCGAGAACCAGCTGTACAGACCGGCGCCATAGATGAAGATGTCACGCGAGCTCTTGATGATGAGGGCCCACGATAAAAGACACTGGGGGTTCGCGGCGCAGTCCTCGAACTTGGGGTCGCTAGGATACACACCCGAGGTGAAGACTTCGAGAGCGTTGGGCGTCGGCTGGAAATAGGGTGACTCGGTCTGCATGTGCCCGAGGAAGATGTTGGACGCGTTGGCAAGCTGATATTGGTAGAACACCGAGTGCTCCGAGGCGCCGCCCCAGAGCCAAACTGGCCCGTCGGATTCCACCAAGAGGCCCCTCGCCGAGAAGACGTTGATTTGGCTCTGCGCCGGGTTATCAAGGTCGTGGTCAGCCACCCACAGCCAGTTGTTCTCAAAGTAGCCCGACGCACCAGGGGTGACGTGCATCAGCATCGATGCCGCGGCGCAAGCCCGGTCAATGCTGCTGGACGCAGGGCAGTCGCTGGTCTGCATCTTGGAGCCCATGGCGCCGCCGACACGCACATGGGAGTCCCACATGCCCGCGCTGCCCTGGCCGCTCTCTTTGATGTTCCACTCGATCAACACGGCGCCGGGCGTCGGTGCCTGGACGGTGAACATGAGGTCGGACACTTCGACCACGCCAGCGTCTCCCGGGTTACCCACCCGCACGACGGGGACGGGGTTCTTTTCGTCATTGAAGGCACTGCCGTACCCCATAATCTGGGACCAGGCCTCGCCGACGACCCTGGCGCCGACCGGAATAGTGACCGTCGATGCCACCATGTAGATGCCGGCGGGGATGAAGAGTACTGCTCCGTTGGCAGCTGCCTGGAACGCTGCATTGAGGGCTGCGCTCTGGTCGCCCGAAGCACTACCGGAGGCCCCGAACGAGGCAGCGTTGATGAAAGACCCAGCGGACAGCGTCTCGTACTGGGGTTTGGACCGGGTGAACCAACGGCCCGCCGAGTTCAACAGCGCAGGCGGCTTATTCGGAGCCGGGACGAGGTCCCCGGATGTGTCCGTGCCGACATCATTGAGGCTGGTGTACCGCCGACCCGTGGCCCAGGATTGGATAGTCTCAGAACCGCCGGTAGTGCCTGCGAGAAGCGTCTCTCCTCCGCTCACCAACACCACGGAAGGCGTGTTGCCCTCGACGACGAGGTTGTCAAGCGTAATGGCCGGCCGGAAGCCCGCGCTGACGGTGATGGCGTACGGGACATTGCTGAAGCGGGAGTCCATGACTGTCAAGCTTCCGGTGCCCTGGCCCCCGTCACCGCCGAAGCTCGTGCAGTCAAAGGCGATGTACGCCGCGTCTACGGTGACGTCCTGCCAAGTCCAGCCCCAGTCCCAAATCATCTGCACCGCCACGGACTGCAGCTGGAATTTCAGACCGCGAGCGGTGAACTGCTGGCTGCCGACGCGCATGCCTATGTTGCCGCCAAAGAACGTGAGGTCGCTCATGAATCCTCCCGAGCCATTCTCCGTAAAGATTCCGACGGCCGTCGTTCCCCCGCCGAGAGGCATGACGACATCGATGTTCTGGAGGGACGTGGACTGCGATACCTGCCAGTGAATGCCGGTGGGCACGTAGGTCTGGTCTCCAGAGGTGTTTTCGTTGGGCATCTCCGTCAGATCGATCCGCAGATTGCGGATCTGTCTGTAGAACTGGTTCTGGTTGATATACCACTGGGCGCCATTGCCGCCTGGTATGTAAACGTCCGTGTCAATGAGGGCAATACCTTTGAAGGTGGACATGCCCTTGATGGTTGGTCGTGGGGAGACCGTCGGGTCGCCGACAAATTGCGTGTAGTAATACTGAATGATGGGCGAAGATACCATGTACGTGCCTGGCGGGAAGTACACAACAGCTCCCAGCGTGGTTGTCGAGCCGCAGCCCAAGCCGCAACGACCGCCGTCCGTTATGGCCAGGTTGATTGCATCCGTATCTGTGAAGTGTTCCTCAGCACACATACCTCCGAGGCGAAGAGAAGAGATCAAGACCTACCATCCGTTACTCCATCGCCTTTGGCACCATAGTCCTTGACATTACGCCATACACGATAGCCCGACGGCGCAAAAGGCATCTATTGTGGGCGCAAATCCCTAGTCAGAAACACATCATCATCTTCCAGGCCTTTGTGGAAACACGTGCCTGTCCATGCTGCATGTTTGCCAGCCAGTATGAGCTGGACTGCCTGCGTTCTAACTCGTCTGACCCGCTTGGAATCATCTTCAGCCCCGTCACATCGGATGATGAAGGGCTCTCGAGTTCGGGGTCGTAGCGGTCCGGGGCAGTTTTGAAGTAGTTGTGAGAATGATCAACCATGTATGCTGGCGGTGGGATAGGGGGTCCTGGCATCGTGGCATTGCCTGCCATGAGGGACAGGGTTTGGTTGCTTAGACTGAGTGCGAGGGACAATGTGCTCCATGGCAGAAGGCTGAGCACAAGACCCAGGGCCGCGACGAGCGCCATCTGAACAGCAGAGACAGTCGAGAGGCTGACCGAGTGCAGAAATTAAGAGACGAAGCAAGCGTGAAAGCTAGAGTTTGATACAAATTGGATGGATCTGAAGAGGGCAGCGAAAACTACCATATATCTTGGGGATACATAGATATTCGTGGAGCCCTGGCGCTTGTACCACGACAACTCGCAAAGAGCTTCCTCATTTTCGACACCCCCATGCGCGATTACTCATGTCTTCCATCCTCGACATAGATTTGGGCCCATCTCGTCGAGGTCCAGCGGACAAGCGAATCGTATGTTGCAACCTAAAGGTTTCCGGATGTAGTCTTATTGCCACCAAAAAAGAAAAAGAAGTCTTCGTATGTGAGATGCTGGGTTGTCACGAGTACGATTAATCTTGGGCAATACGGCCTAGCCCCCCCCACGCGGAACACAAGCTTGATCAGGCCGGCCCGCAATCTAAATTGAAGCTTGTTTCCTGCCGGGGACTCTTTAATGATCTATCCATACCTTGTATATAATGTTACATGGTTGCTTATTCAGGTTGAAGTGCTTACTGAGCTGGAAACCCTTGTGACCGTTGCCCGAGCCGGGGTTATATCACCACACCCACTTCAACTGATCGGGAGGAGCCGATGAACGACGGGCCCCTGCATCTCCGCTCGCATCAGATGGGACGGCCGCTTCGTAGTATAGAGAACATATATGTCCATGGTGTTCACTCACCTCAATGATCCGTTTGCAAGTTCGCGTTCAGGACGCCTGTATTCTGTCAGAGAAATAGGTCGACAGTATGGAGAGGCAGCTTGTGATCCTTCTCTTCCTACTCAGCTTCTTGTCTATATGCGACGGCTTCAGCATCGCGATAAATAGGGCCTTCAAAATCCCTCTTAATCCGGGACAACCGAATACTCCCGCGCCTTCTTTCGACGACTGTACTCCAAGAATTGATAGCTTTATCCAGCAGGCATTCGCAGATGCTGTCGACCATGCCACGGCCGCTCGTGACATTGTTAATAGAGGAAGCCGCGCACCTCGCTTCACCAACCTCTACGATAAGTTATTCACCGACACCACAGTCGAAAACGGTCGTCCCGCGCCATTCGATATTGCGGGTGAGACACGGTTCAGTCTAGCAATCATGGATGAAATATATTGGCTAACAAGGTCGGTGAACCTGACCAGACAAATACGACGACATCGTCGCCGGCCGAAGTCTTCCAGGCGTGATCACGGTACACTGCACTGAGGACTGGGCCCAGGCGCTCTTCAGCTTGAGGTCCAAAGCCGGGCTGTCTAATACGTTTGTGGGATGCGGAGATGAGAATATGTAGGAATTGCCCTTACCACACCATTCCTGCGCACGTTATTCCACTAACACTGATAAAACCCACCATAGAGCCACCGTCTTCACCATCGAGTCTCATGCAACTGGTTCTGCCGTCACATGGGGATTCGGTGGTTCCAGCGATGCCTTCAGCACCGGGACGCACATATTGCTCTGCCCCTCCTTTTTCGACTTCCCCAACCTCAGTAACCTCAAGCCCGCCGCTGTCGGCAGGCGGATTGATGAGCAGAGAACCCAAGGGATGGTATTGCTACATGAGCTGTTCCACATCACCTCTAGGGACATACTCGGTGCGTTGACGTGGTAGTTCTCTCAAGTTGGAGCACTGAACTGACTCAAACCGTGGTAGACGGTGGTTACGGCTACCAAGGATGTGTGAACGTCGCCAATGGAGTTTACCCGGATCCACGCCTGAAGCGTGTCAAGCCCACATTCAACGCCGACACCTATGCCCTGTTCTCGCTTGGTAAGAACTGAAAATCCATCCGCTTACCACAGGCCATGACGCTGATGTGAGTTGCGTAGCTTGCGTGCCGAACGGGAACATGGATCAGTTTGACTGGACTACTGGTGTAGCTGTGAACGCGTAGCTTGCGATGGGACTGAGACGCATCTTAACTAAGGGCTACTTCATGGCTGGAATTGCGGATTCTTAGGTTGATGAGAACATCCAGTGATTTTTGGGTGGTGGTACCCACCCGTCAATAAAATTCTTTCTTGAACTAGCAGGTTTAGAGACTTGGTGAGCTCCCAGGATGATAGATATATCGATATAGCCATCGCTGACATGTGCTGCTTGCACATGTCCAAAGTCTTTTGCAGTGACTGAATGCTAGATCTTGTTTTCCAGCTCAAAGCGCGCTTGTTGATTACTACAAGTTGGTTCACATTAAACTTACACACATCAAACAAACCATATCTACATGGTACACCTTGCAGAGCTAACGCGGGAAAAGAAACGAAAATAGAGCACTCTGGTTCAAGTCTGCCTAATCCATTTATCTTGGATCTTGAATTAAAGGCCCGGTATTTATCTACTTTAGCTTCATGGCAATCTAACTTCAGCCCCTCAAGCGTAAATCCCTCAAATCGTATAAAGCTCTTGGACATTCCCCAAATAGTAGTCACGCTGACCGCGGCTGACTTTCTTTCACCTCATGCCAGAGCTACCCGAATCGTGGAAACAGAAAGATAAGACGGGACTGGCAGTGAATTATTGGCCGCTTCCTTGCCGATAGCCTCGACAATACGCTTGTAGTGGTTGGGATAGTCCGTGTCACCGAACTGAAGGCGAGCCGTAGGCCCCACGTTACAAAATTGATTCGCCGCCTGCTGGAACTCGGAAAGGATGAAGCAGTCGGAGCCGCCACCGTAGCATGAAGCCGCAAGAACGGCAGGAACAGCCAAGATGGCTGGCTAGTCATTACTTTCCGAAAGCTTGAGTTTTGGGTGCTTTGAGATGAAGCGAGAAATGAGCGTTTTCCTCGCCACTGACGTCGGCGAGCTGTTGGAGTGAAGTCGGAGAGGATGGTGCCCTTCGCCCAAGACTCTAACTCAGCCTTTCTCTTACAATCAAAACTGGTAGTCTTCTTCCAGGGATAAGTATGGCTGGGTCTGGACGCACTTGCAAGACTGAATTCTGACCCAGTGACGAGGGTCTTACTCACTCGTAAGCATCTTGAATCGGACCGAGACATTTACAGCTCGACTTGACAGTACTAACGAGTTTTCAGATTAACTGACTTGCATAACGGAGCTTGAAGGAAGGCACCTGCCAATACCCTATCTATCCAGGATGATTCCCGGGGTGGCCCAGACGACCAAGTCCTAGTCATTTCTGCCTGGCTAACGTTGGTTGCACAGTAATCAGCGTCCCATTTGTTTCCACCCTGACCATAATGGCTCCAAAGGGTCGGGCTAAGAATCACACATAGTCTAAGTCAGCTGAACCAGATCAAGAAGGTGTCAATTGTGACAAATGAAACTGCTCAGGTACCAGCAACAGGCGTATCTACTTCCATGCTCACACGAAGTGTTCCACTTTACATGCAATCAAATAGCTCCCAACTTATCTACAGAACAAACCCCAACATTCGGTGGCAGATTACCCCCAAGCAAGGCTCTATCGGATTCCTTCAGCACTGTATTCACCATGCGCTCACCTTCGTCTCTCTTGGCCTTGGCTAGTCTGTTACGGCTCGTCTCTGCCGCCGTTATCACCGGCTTGGATGCAAGCCCTGAGTCGCGTTCTGTTCTCTGGGAAGACCTGGCCGTCAACCCTGAGCTTAGTGAGAGACAGCCCGGTGGAGTATGTTGCTCCGGCTCATATACTATAACGGAGAAATATTAACAATAGCTTTGCCGCAGGTCTTCATCACCACCGACATTGGCTGGGGAGGTACCACGGGCTATGCTAAACAGCCTTACGACCTTTGCATCGTCCTCACCAGTCCTTGGTAAGTTACTACCATATTTCAAGGCCATCTGCGAATTTCTTGTCTCATGGGAATAGGTACCACACAATCTCCTCCATCGGCCCGGATGCGGGAAACGCCATCGTTGTGTCCGAGTAAGCTATCCTACCTATGTTCCCTTTGTGGTGAGAGGACGCTGACACTCTTCACTTTTGTTTCCTATAGGGATAACAGCTGCGCGGGTAACTCCTACACTATCTTTAATCCTGGAAGCGTACGTGATGGCATTATCCTCTGCACCAAGTACCCCAAGCAAGGAATTCCGCGGGTGCTAACAGCCGCGAAAAGGATAATCTTCAGAACCAAGGATGGAACGATCGAATCGGCAGCTTCAGAGTTCGCCAGATCCCTGGGGACCAGTGTATCGGTGAAGTCAACTACCAGAGGCTGCCAGGCGTTGACTGCGGGAGGTGCTGCAACGGCTGTAACCGCAGTGGTACGGACTGCTGCCCGGCTGGTGTCTTCTGTTGAATGGTTATATGCATTAGCTGTTCTACAGCGTAGCCAGGGTTTTCCCTGTCAGACAAGGCCATTGACAAGCGGGAGGCTGAGCTGTCGGGGTAGTAGTATGGCTGGATTGTGTTTCCAGTCTGATCGACTGGGGACGGGTAATAGCTGATCGCTGTTCAAATTATGGCTGGGGCTACTCACCCCGTTGAATGTCAAATGATCAGATGCTGAGCAGATGCCAAAAGTTTTTTGTTTGCTATAATTTACAAATTTGATTCCAAAGCCCACATCGTTGAACAACCCACAGGAGAAGTTTTGAAGGCTGGTGTCCAAAAGGCTGGTGCCCCCAAAGAAAAATGGCGTCTGCCTTGGCCAGGCTTGGCAGCGTCCTCCCCTTCTTGAAGAAACACACCAGAAAGATGTCACACCCACACTTTTCAAACGATCATCGGCAAAGTACCCATAGGCCAAAGTTGTAGGGGTCCTAAGAGAGTTCGTTTTCCGAATTGGTCGATATCTCAGGGATGTAACAGGGATGTGAGTAAGCAACATAGTTCTGTCGCCCTCTCACTTGGTCAGGCTGATTTTGGGATGATTTAAAGCTTCCAGGCGGGACGGGTCGATGCAAGGCACAGTCATGCCATGAACCACGGGTATCCTAGGCGGGAGCGGTGGAGTTCCACTCGAACAAGCGTAAAATCTAGGCAACCAACTAATCTCGTATTGCTGAGAATCCGTGCAATGCTGCACGAGATCATGATATCGATCAGACCTTTCGGAAGCTACCAGGGCGTTTTGTACCCAAAGGAATGTTCAGCTTGCACAATCTCTCCATGGTACATGCACAGAACCTACGAATGATCCATTCTCCGAAATGGACCCCGTACCTGTCAGTACTCAGCTGGTTCTTCCCACATGCGCTCCACGGAAGCTGTACTACATCCGACCGCCTTGACCATGAGGAGCGGGAAAGCGGTTCTGTCAGGGCCACCAGAAAGCTCTCTGATCATGGTCATTACTCAGCTCCTTTCCGTGATGAAATCGTATCCCTTCACCCGCTTCTTCGGAATAGAAGACAGCTCAGCTGGCAGATGAACGAGGGCGGAAATGATTGCGCACTGTAGCATTTAGGCCGTATATATATAAAGACTTATGTCCAAAGAAGATGGCCGAGAGTTCCATAAACTCAATGAAAACCATTTCCAAGTCTTCAAGCAAAATTCTTTCAAACATGAGGTTCTCCGTCGCATCTGGCCTTGCGTTTATCGCGTCCCAGGTCACAGCGAACCCCGTACCAGCTGTAGAGGTGGCTTCAGTTCCTGCCTTGCCGACACAGTTGGAATATATCAACTTCGATGACATCCCTTGGGCAAATACAACGGACGAACATGTGCCATTATCCAAGAGGACGGTAGGCGGGGTATGTCTGAGCATGCTTCACCTCCTTAGTCTTTCTAGACGTCTACTACACTGCGCAGACTAACCCAACGTCTCACTAGATTTACATCTGCACTGACTTCAACTGGGGCGGTACTTGCGGATACAAGGTTCAGCCTTTGGGCGTCTGTATCGTACTTACATCCCCTTGGCTGAACTCGATCTCGAGCATCGGGCCCGATCCAGGCACCCTCGTCGTCGCTTACCTGTGAGTGCACCCTCAAACTCTCTTACTCTGCTCGAACGAACGCTAATGTCTCTTCACCTCATACAGCGGACAGAATTGCGCTTCCGGCTGCTCAAAGACTGAAGGTTGTGGTTGGAGCTTTACGAATCCCGGAAGTGATAACTTGGGCCGAGACAGTCCCTTCAATGACAGGATCGGCTCCTTACTGGCCCTAGCTACCTAGGTTTATATGCAGCTGTATTGGGACGGAATCTTGAGCAAGACTGCCAGACCAGCCTCGTGGCGAATGAAACGGATGTTAAACCTGATTTGTTCATTCCAAGAGAGCGGGATAACTTCTACGATAGACGGGGATGGTCTGGCCAACCATTTCTTCTAGAGGTTGAAGAGCGGAAAATTTGAAGTGAAAAGTGGACGGGCTGGATAATATTCGCTGAAGTGCTTGTGGAATGGAGGCAATGGGCGTTGGGTCAGTGGCAGTCTCCCTCAAGTAACGAAGCGTCATACAGACCAATTCATTACAAAAAGTCATCGAATAACATAGTGTCTCAATCGAAACATTGGGAAACGGTTAGTTATTGTTCATACTTCGGCAAAATTGTCATGGAGAAACGCCGTCGGCAAAGATAATCATGCAATCCTTGCATGTCGCGCCACGTCTCTGGGCATTTCACTCTGGCGGTTGATATTGAACTTGGAGGGGTTTAGAAATCAAGGAGGGGAGGAGGGGAAGAGAACGAGATCACCTCACTATGGGAGTGGTGAGGGATCTTTGCGACTCGATGATATGATATGGGATCTTCCCCTGGGCCTTGTAGAGGGTGAAATGTAGACGGACGTAAGCTTAGGAGGAAGCGATTCATGGGAGACAAGGGGCTGCAACTTTTCATCTAACGCCGATGGAGATCTCGCTTGGCACGACCACAATTACATTGCTGAGTCTGAATCCAATACTGAAGTCTTTGATGGTCTCTGTCAGGGTAATTCATCCATTGAGCTGATCATGGAAAAGAGATCCATCGATGCGAAATAAGTAGACTGCAAGACTCAAGCAACGATCACGATCATAGTCATTCTTGTTCTACTACGGATACATTGTTATTTCATGAGTTTTTAGAGACAGGAACAATGACCCATGCCCGACGTCAAAAAGAAAAAAATTACAATGAATAAACTTTTTTGTACATGATCCTGATTTGTCCACGCATCGTGAAGTTTGAAAACTTAAGTCGTCCCCTATTGCTATCGGTGTGTGTTTCGATGCCGTATGTTCTCCACGCAAGTGGGCTTCGTTTTCTTTCTCTTTACATACGACAATGTCTACAACAAGGAGTATTCCCGCTCAGCTCCAGGCTGTTGTGTCCAGTCATCATGTCAAAAGCGGGCAAAAGCGATAAAGCTATAAGAAAGCGTATAACTTGTTGAGTCAGAGGTGAAATAAAAGGCCCGGTCCCTGAATGCTGCGTCTCAAAGATCGCATTTCATTACGCACTCTCATCCAGAGTGACTAGCCATTCGTGAATCTTTCATGTTAACTAGAAGGGCGCCGGGAATGGAGACGTGTTATCTCAGAAGCCCTCTGGCGAAATGACTATTCCAAAGAGCAGCAAGCGCATATCCATCTCGAGAGGCCGTCCAAGCTTCGTCACTGCGTCTATTCGCTGCCTAGTTGCTAGTTACTAGTTGGGATTACAAACATCTGACTGCGTGTTATTACTTGAACAGGCAGTTTAGCCCGATTCAAATAACGGTTGAGATTCCGTAACAGGAAAATAGGTCGTTGCGACCGGCTACATATTATGTGTAAAGCGTACATGGTAGGCCGCGTAAGAGGCAGCTATCCAGGGGAAAAATCTCTAGGATTTTTTTTTCGGCGTTGACCATCTCTTGAAGAAAAAGCGGTCGGTGACACGGCATAAGCAACCTGGAACCCGTAGCTATGTGCCGGATGGTTTGACATGTATGCAAAATCACGTCACGATCAGCGCCTCTCGAGGCAATACTCTCTTTGAATCGAAATGAACCAAAAGTTGAACCAGCGATGAATCTTTTCTCTCCCGGTGGCCGCGAACAGGTATCATATTCAAAAGGAAAAAGATTACCAGGCGAAAAAGCCTGTTTCCGTGCCCGTCCGTAAAACGCCAGGCCCAATGTCTCCTCGGCCCAACACACCCCGTCCCGCCCCCACGCTCTCATCTCTCCTCCTTCTCGTCGGAAGCCTTGGGTTTCGAGGCACCAGTCATGCTGTGAACCAAGTCAGCGAACCGGCCCTTTGAAGCGGCCAAGTTCATATCGGCCTTTGGCGTCCCTGTCGGCGTGACGCCCGCCGAAGTGCCCTCCACGACGTTGGCGACCTCCTTGTAATGCTCGCGGTCCTTTACGAAGCGCGTCAGGTACACTGTCTTCTGCCGCGTCTGATTCTTCATTATGCGCTCCACCTCGGCCTCGTACGCCTTGTCGTAGATGTTGAAGTCGACATTGGTCGGTGACTCGGCCACAGCGCCGGCCGAGGGCTCGTCCTTGTCGAATTCGTCCTGGGACCCGATGCCGATGCCGATGCCGATGCCTAGGACGCGGGGTTCCGAGTCTAACCTCTCAGGAGCGGCCTTGACGTCGGCTAGGCTGCTCTTTTTTAGGAACTCGCGTCGTTTGGAGAGGAGGGCCTCGATGTCTTCGTGCAATGCGCCATTGCGTGGGGAGTCCGACTGAGAGCCTTCTCGAGACTTTGCGTTTCTCTGCCTTGTAAGAATGTTCTTGAATTTGTGGATGGCTTTCATCTGTCGGGGGTGTTAGTCCTCCGTACCGCGGAGATAACCTTGGGATGCGCTACTCACCACGCAGAGGAGATGGTTCATCTTCCGCGTAAAGGCGCGGTTGAGCTCAAGCTCGTTTGGGGGCTCCACGGTATTCGAGCAGTTTTCTTCCTTTGACAGCAAAGGATCGGTCCCCTGTTTCGTGACCCACGGATGCCCCTGGTTTCATGGTCAGCAACCAGCGAGCGCTACAAAATAAAACTCGTGCTTACCCGCAACTCGTGCATCTCGATACGTTTCTGGGGGTCCTTTTCCAGAATCCTACCAATGAGATCTACAAAGTCGGGGTTCTCATCCTCGGGCAGATCAGGGGAATCTGTTTTGATGGCCTCGTACATCTCAAGCACACCCTCTTGCTCGAATGGAATTTTGCCGTATCGCAAACAGTACAGCGATATGCCCATGGACCAGATATCCGTGGCCTTGCCATCAACATCACCATGTCTGACCACGCAAAGCTCGGGTGCAAGGAACGCCGGAGATCCTGCTGATTTAGCCGTCTTCATGGGGTCTCCAGGCTTCTCGAACATCTCAGAGACGCCAAAGTCTACGATCTTGAGCACATCATCGTTGGTCAGGAGAAGATTATCCGGCTTGATGTCACGGTGAATGACGCCTTGCTCGTGTACTAGAGGATGTCAGCCGGGCCAGGAAGGGAATATGCGGTAGCCAACTTACAGTATTCGATGCCAAGAATCAAGTCTCGGAACCAATAGCGACATGAATCTTCACCGTACGGCTTCGCCTTTTCGTTGAGGCCGACCTTCATTACGACTCCCTTCTTACACATTTCGAGGACCATGTACAACGAATCTTCTTCCGGGTCGTCCAGTACTTCTATCAGCTGGACTAGGTTGGGGTGGTTCAGTTTCTTCATGATGGCAATCTCCTCTCTAATAAAGAATAGAGCATCGTTGACGTTCCAACCGGCGTGGCCCTCCTCGCCAAAATGAGGTGACAGCGGCGCGTTGAGACTAACACGGGGTGCAAAGCGCTGGGGTCGGCGGGCGCCTTGCCGCAAGATGCTGGACTGCGCGCGTTTACGGAGCCGGACTTTGGAGAACTCCTTGACAGCCTACGGATGGACGTGAGTATGGGTATCACTTGGAAGCTGGGAGCTCTTACGTATTCGGTGCCAAACTGGTCGGTCGCGAGATGAACGGCACCATAGGAGCCTCGTCCAATTTCCTCTTTAATGATGTACTGGTTGATGCGGTGGTGACTGGAGCCATCCTGAGCTTCGGTTCCGTATTCCGTTACGGCGTTGAGCGTTTCCTAGTCCTGGTGAGCTTCTCTGGATGCCATGTTCATCGTCATTGCAGCTACCCCGCCCCCACCACGCTCAGCAGCGCAGCGGGAATGATCGAGAGCTGGCTCAACGAGCTTGGCGAACACGCACCTTGACTTCACGGTGAGCAGAGGGCGTTCGGCGGTGATGTCGCATGGGGCTCTGGAACTTCGATGGCTGGGCCGCCGAATCGGATCTGTACCACGTTGGCGACGAAGGTTAGAGCGCTCGCCGCGCAGTGGTGGAGCGCGCGGGGGAGGCGGTGCACGTTGCAGCGCAGCGCAGAGGAATAGTGAGTGACGTACATGGGGGCAGCGAGCGGCGGACGAGACTCGGCGGGCCTTTCATCGTGGAAACCTACGGCGATGGTGGGCGAGGACATGCCCGAGGCAGCCAGGGTCGTTGGGGCGGTGGCCGTCGTCGGCGGGCTCTGAGGTTCGGCGGATTCTGTCATGTTTCGCCTGCGTAAGGCTGGGTATTGTAAATTGAGGATGGGTTGTAAGCTTGACGTGATGTTGGAGAAGCAAGATTGAAGAGGCGGGATGAGGGCGAGACAGCTACTGTAGCTACGCTTTGCTCATTCAGAGCTTTGCTAACAACAGCGACCGAGCTACAAGAGGACCAAAAGGCAAGGCAAAGCAAGGCAAGATATGACGGACAGGCGTGGGCGACCGACGGAGCTTTGACCTCGAATCGCGGGCAAGAAAACCGAAAGCGACGTCAAAAGAAAGTAAATAAGCAGGGCACCAGGATTCGCGAAAACGAGACGACAGCTGAGCTTTTAAACCCGACCGAAGGGAAACCGGGGGGGTGGGAAGGAAAGGAGAGGGAAGAATATGGCGTTTGGTTCTCAATCAGCTCTTCTGCTCGGAGTGTGCCCCTTCAGCCCCCACGTCTGTTTTTTTTCAAGGGATCTCACAATGGATCAGTCTCCAGTTGCCAACGCCCTACGATGCCCAGGCCGTTTTATCCATTCCACGGTTCCTCATCCATGCTCAGCGTCTCTGCCCGTTGTCATTGGGCGCATCGCAGGTTCCCATCACCTGGGCTGACTGGTACTCCCCTCGTAGGGCCAGCTCGAACCCCTCCTTCTTGCGCCAAAGAATTATATTCTGTCCGGGGGGGTACGTAGTCGCACTTCCTAAAGCTCCACCACAAGGCAGAATGGCAGACCAGCAGCAGCACGAGGGCCCCACCAATTCGTTGGCCCCCCCGACATCCCCTGCCCCATAAGGTAGGTACCCTAGGTACCCTACGCAATCGGACCAGCTCCAGCTCTGGTCTTCCCAGGGTCACGGTTGCAATTTCTACCACTCCCCGGCCGAGACAAGCAACGGTAGCCGCATTTCGGGGCTGGGGCCACTGAACGACCGGCTACTTAGTCGTACCCGTCGCAATTCGAGCTGCAATGTGAAGCTTCCTGCGACCTTGCATATCCAACCCATGATACCCAATAACCCCGGCGACCACCGAAATACATCGACGACCTCGACGGCGCCCAACTCACGTTGCGTTCTTGCGAGATAGAATCATCCGCGATCTCCCTATCCCACAGCATGCGCCCCTAATTTCCATCACGAACCAATCCCTCTCTGTCTCTCTCCGCCTCGGACCGACAACTACATCCAACCCGGCGCGACACGGTCCCCCGTCGCCGCGGCCCCTCGCCCACAATGGTCGTCTACTCCTTCTACATCTTTGACCGTCACACGGAATGCATCTACACAAAAACCTGGCTCCCCGCCGAGCGCCCACCCTCCCAACAACTACCGCCCTCGTCCGCGGGGACGGGCGCCGCGCCGCCCTCGTCACAGCAGCTTCGCCGGAGCCAGGTCAATTCGGCAAAGGATGACGCCAAGCTCATCTTTGGCACCGTCTTCTCCCTCCGCAACATGGTCCGCAAGCTCGGCGGCGACGACGACGCCTTCATCAGCTACCGCACCTCGGCCTACAAGCTGCACTATTACGAGACGCCTTCCAACCTGCGCTTCGTCATGCTCACCGACACGGCCACGCTGAGCATGCGCAACGTGTTGCATCAGATCTATATAAACCTTTGGGTTGAATATGGTATGTTTTCGTTGTCCTTACCCCTGGAATCTTGGCTTGAATGGACCATGATTTGTGCTGACGGCCGCGTTTTTCTGCAGTTGTCAAGAATCCCCTATCACCGGCCGAACACAAGGGCGGCGAAGGTGTCAAGAACGAGCTTTTCGAACTGGGTCTGGATCAGTTCGTCAGGGGCCTGATGTGAAAGACGTTTTGCCGTCCAGCAGCGGGAAAAAAGAAGAAAACGAAACCAAACACAAAATGCAACGTTCCTCGCACTAGGAATCCCCTAACCTGGAAGAATCGATCCTCAGCAACAAAAGTGCCAGGAGAGCATCACGTGTTACAACGTCGAGGCATAGGATGGGCTACCCAGACGCACGTCGTGAAGAGACATGAGCAGCATAGACCAAAGGCGTCCTAGGGCTACCAACCCCCCGCAATGAGAGAGTCAGGAGAAACGCGGCCGAGCGTGGATAGACCGCAAGGAACGGATGGAGCTGCCCATCTTCTGTTCTAGGCTAGCCCCCGTGCTATTGGTACAGATTCGAGATTGACCATCTATCTCTTGACCATAGATTATACAATGATACCTATATTTCCAGTACCCCCCGGCTTCGTGCCACCCGTCCCTTCGTACCCGTGAATATCATTAAAATGTCATAGCTCAGCTCACACCTCGAAACACATCCCCGAGGTCTGGACCATATATATCTATCTTGGCTGGGGTGGGTGGCTACTGGCTGTCCACCGCTCTCCCCCACGCACTTTCAAAGCTGGACTGCGGGTTCACCATTACGAGGCTCTCCTCCCCGGTACCCTGCGTCGTGCTCTGCGACTGACTGGGCAACGTGGTAGCAGTGCTCTGGCTGGCGCGGGGCACCTCGCTGGCCCTCACATCAACGGCGCTCGCCATGATGCCCTCGTCGTCGTGGATCTCGTTCTCCCAGTTACTCGAGTACACCACGGCGGCGAAGCCCTCGAGATCGGCAACCTGCTCCATCTCCTGCAGGTACTCATTCGGCATACCGTTGCCAATGACGTGGGCCTGTCTCGTCAGGACCGAGAGGATCTTGGGCAGCAGCACCACCACCTGCAACGTGCGCGGTTCCGATTCTTCGAGGTCCGGCTTGTCAAAAGCCGCCGACGAGACCTTCTTGTCCACGAGCAGGGAGAAGCCCGCGTCGAGGAGGAGTGTGAGCACATGTGTGAAGGAGGGCGACTCGATGAGGTCCGACGTCTCGTCGAGCAGCCTTCTCACGGCGGGCGACGACGACGGCGATGACTGGAAGGCGGCGCTCTCGGACAGCATCACGGTGCTTTCCTCCAGGATACCGGACTCACGGAGCACGTGGTCCTCCTTGTCCCGTGGCGGGAGGAGATACGGCAGCCACTTTGCGGCCCTCCGCTCCTCGGGTGTGGCGCCCTCAACGGCCTTGCGCACCGCGAGCGTCAGCTCCGAGAACTGCTGAAAGCTGAGCAGGTCGCGCGGGCTCAAGTGGCCAAAGACCTGGCGGACGGCGGCCTCGACGCGCTGGCCGAGCTCCTTCCACCCCTCGTTGAGGAGCCACCAGCTAAAGGTTAGGTAACGGCGGTTCGTCTCAAAGTCGTTGCCGTAGGGTTGGTCGAGGCCGTCGTCGTCGTTGTTCTCCAGACTGATGGTTGCTTGGGCGGTGCCGGTCGCCAGCGATATGACGCTCGAGAGGTAGCTGCGGCGGCCGAGGAGGTTTAGTTGGACCCTTGTCAACATCGCCAGAAGTGCCACGGTGTATAGCAGCGTGAATGCTCTCGTGATGGCTGCGACTTTAGTGTTAGTATTTTCTCCCCTTCGCCTTTATGTTGCTATCGCATCGGCATGCGTCACTCACAACTGATAGTCAAATCATCCCACAACTGCCTTTTCGACTTGCGACTCTTCTGCGCCGCGGCCCCGCCATCCTGTTGGGTGCCCTCGGCGGCCCCTCCCGCGCCGGCCGAAGTCGGGACCGGCACCGTGATCTGGCTCGCGTGAACTCCACTCTCGCTCTGCACGCTGCTGCTGACTATGCTGCGACCGTCGTCCTCGGTCATGGTGGTGTCGGCGATGCTCGGAGGACTGCCGCTGCCGCTCTTGAGGCTCTTGGTCTGGCCCTTCATCTTCTGGATCTCGTAGGTGATCTTCTCTGTGTTCATGGCCTCGAGTATGTTTGTCGTCGCCGAGGGGAGGAGTGCGAGCACGGTGAAGGTGCAGTCTTCTTGGTTTTGCTCGAATCGGCGGCGAAGGCTACGATTTTGACACGGAGGTGTTAGTCGAGGTGGTAGAGCTAGGCGGGGGCAGGGGGAGGAAGGGGATGAGCTCACTTTTCCTTTGCGATACGGTCGCTGCCCATACGCTCGCGCGCATCGTTGATCTTGCCCATCAAGTACTGCGTCACCACGTAGCCTGCGCCGACGACTCCCACGCTGACGGCGAGGGGCGTCCTATTTCGGCGGAACCATCGCCGAGTGGCTTCCAACATGGTCGGTGTTTGCGCGGCGAGCGTCGAAAGGGTCCGAGGGATCCCTTGGTGGTTTTTGATGTAGAAGATGTGGTTAAAAGGGGGAAACGGGAAAGGCGAGGAAGACGGAAGCAAAACGAAATAAGCAAAAAGCTAATAAAAGAAGTCGATTGAAGCTTTGAAAAGAAGTCACAGAATAAAAATAGTCGTTCGTCTTGCTTTGGGAACCATATGAAAGAAATTGGATTTTTGCCTCTTGAAACCCTCAAAATTGGCTATCTGAGCAAGCTCTGGGAAGGCTGGTCGGCACGTAATGATAACTTGGAGCAATTAAGCACGCTCAGAGAGGAGCTCACGCCTTCTGGCTGCTGCTCTGCGAGTCGTGAACCGTGATTACCTCGGCCCAGCCACAACCACGTCCCGCGTCATCTCATAAATGCCCGTGTCTTCCCCCAACATCTGTGGCTGAAGTGCCGGTACCGCAGCCGCCGCCGCATCGAGCGCTTCCCGGCGGTATCAATGCCCGCCCTTGCTGCCCGCCACCAACGACTGCCCACCTTACCTCACTATCTATGGCTTGCTACCCAGGGCCGCAGCCCACAGACACTCTGCTCCCGGGACCCAGCTCGGGGAAGTACCTTGGCTGATATTGAAGAGGGCAGAGTACCTTACCCCTGCTACCGATTTCCTGTCCCCCTCCCTTCCCTCCCTCCCCTCCCTGGGCGATTCACTCCCCGCTCTCTTCTGCCCGCCCGCCCCCTTATCGGTGTGGTGGCATCTGTGCCAGGCTGAAGTGCCCCTCAGCACATCTGACACCTTCCTTGGGCCATTAGGTACCTTAGGTAGAGGGAGGTTTCACCGCGCCTGGTTATATCCCTTTCTCTCTCTTGTTTCCTCTTTTTCACGCCAACCGCTTCTATCCTACCGAGCGAATACATCACAAACGGTTCCAGGAAAGCCGTCGCCAAAAAGGCACGATGCAGCAAAATAACGCCCCGGAGTTCATCCTCGAAGCCTTTGCGGACCCGGCCTCTGTTCGGGACGTCGTCAAAGGTACCGTTCGTTCCCCTCCCCATCCATTCCCGTAGCCCGCAGTGCGCGCCCCGCCAGACGTCATATCCGGCTCAATGAAACTACACACCTTTCCGAACCTCAGCCTCGCGATGCGACTGCCTACCTCAGCCAAACCGCCCAGCTCCTTCTCTCTCTCTCTCTCCCACACGCAAAACCCGAACATGCGGACAATGTACCCCTCACAGTTGAACAAGATGTGAAAAAATAAAAATAACAAATGCCATGCTAACAAACTCTCACCATAACCCAGGAATTCTACACACAATCTTCTTCCACCGTTTCTTCCCCGCCGTGGTCCCCTACACTAGGGAGGTCCTGGACCTGACCCTCCCCTACGTCGACGATGTCGAGCTCGAGACCATGATCGAGCAGCGCGCCACCGCCCTCGTCCGCCAGCTCGACGCCGAGCGCTCCTCCTCAGGATCAACGGGCTCAGGCGGCGGCGGTCGCGGCCAGCTCACCGTCCAATTCTTCGAGAAGAAGCGCCGCAAAGCCTGGCTCATGCGCGGGGATGAGGAGGTCTGCTGGGAGTGCTGGACCGTCAAAGTCACGGTCGCAGAGCCCAGGACGGAGACTGGTTGGTTTTGTCCCCCCACCGCCCCCCTTGGAAGGTGTAAATGCGATGTTAGCAAGGTCCAAAAGAGAAGGCTGACCGGTGATTTCCCGACGTCAAAACAGAGCGAGCCAAAGTTCGAAAGGCCATGGAGACGACGCTCATGACGACCGTCATGAAGGTCATCACCTTTGTCAACGCCCACAAGGATCACATCCCTCCGATAACGACGCAGGGGTCGAACCCATTCCCCTATCAGATCAACATCAACCAAAAGGAGTCGGGCTGGGCCACGAGGATGGGAATATACTGATCAAATCGCGTGCGACTGTGATTGTAATATGGTTTGTTTTAAAGATGCCTTTTTGTTTTCGAGTGTTGAATTTCTGCATCTTTGGACCACAACAGCAACGGCCAAGACAACGACGACGACGACGACGATGTAAACTGGCAGATATCGTAGAGGCACAAACCCCGGCGTTCTGGGACAAGGCATGATTCACGAGGTTTAGATATGTAGGACACAAGGATTTAGAGAGCAAGACAATATGATACCCGTCCTTGAGTTCAATCATGAAACTGAGAGCCTAGCTTCGTCGCTGACCTCAAAATGGCGGCGGATTCGCTAATCCAAATGTCTGATCTCGTCACGTGTACTGGATAGACACTCTGCATGGCTTCCTCGAGAGCCATGCCGACTTTGTCATCATACACAGTAATGCATTGTAAGGCTTTGTAAAGTGCGTGTTTCAATACTTATAATTGACCACTACCAGTGCGCTTAGCAAGGAGTGAAGCTAATACGCCACACATCCAACCCGAATTTTCCTACACAGCAAAATAACAAGAAGCCATTCAGGCCAAACAACAAAAAAGCAAGCAAGTTCCGACCACCTCTAGCCTGATCCGAGGCTAACGAAGCCAGCGAAGAAAAGCAAACGCGAAAAATCTCATGTTCCCCCTTCCTTCCATCCTCGCAAAAATGATGTCCCTTCGCTTCCCTTTCCCGCGGAAAAAAAAAATAGAGCCAGACATTATATGTGCACTGCTTCGTCATTATCATAAAGCAAACAATCATGGACAAGAGAATTGTGAAAGCCTCGAAGCCCGAATCAGACATTAGTCTTTAAAGCCAAATCAGCCCAAGTTTTGATGGTTCCCCCGCTCCATAATCGTGTGAGTCGAAACAGCCCAGAATGCCTGAGCATCGGACGTCATGCCAGTAAGTGTGTTCATACATCGTAACGGTCGTCATGTCTCATTGGAAGAGGTTAGAATTGCGTCGTGTAGCTTCGTCCAAACGCAGGTTTGCTGGGCTTGGAACCGGAAGCCTTGGGCTGGGAGCCAGAGCCAATCTTCTCAAAGCCCTGCAAGATGTCGAGACCCGAGTATTCGGTGGTCTCCTCCGACAAAAAGTCCGTCGTGTCGAAAGAGAATGATGGCCAGTCGCCCTCGGCCGCCACCTCGTAGAACGAGCTGGAAATCTTGGTCGGCGAGGGGAATCTCCATTGCACAGCGGCGTCATTGTTAGCCTTGATGGGGGAAGAAAGGCCGTCAAAAACCTTGCTGGGAGTCTCCCACATGGCGGAAGGTTGTGCGGGTGCCTTCAAGAAGGGCGTTGAGAGAACCGACTTGTTGCCGTTGCTCGAGTCATGGGTATCGGCCAAGGCATTGGCAGAGTGAGTGCGCTCCAGCCGCGGGCGCTTTCCGCCAGATTTTTTGGAGGGAGATTCTTGAGGTGCTCCGTCGAAGAAGTCGTTGTCCATGTCTTGGAAGATGTCAAAGTCACCAGCAGTCATCAGGTTGTAGTTGTAGACACTCTCGTCCAAGTTGAAAGCGGGGCTCCACGGGGCGTTGCCGTCGCCGGTGCCGGCCATCTTGCGAATCGGAGACTGCAACATCTGGCGCACGTTCTCGCGGTGCTGGCGCAGGTTGGTGTTGGGCGAGGCAGACGGCGGGGCCTTGGTAGGCGGCTTCAGTTTCATGGCTGGCGTGAGCGGTGGCAGCATCTGCCCTTGTTGGCGGAGCGGCGATGAGGACGGTGGGGCAAACGCGTTGTACGACCGACCCTTGCTAGGGCTATCGTAAGACGACGCGCGCAAGCGAGCAATCTCATCCTCGGCCCTGCCTGCGCGACTGCGCTTGCGCGGACGATCGGCTTCCGAAGTAAGGATGCCAGTCTTCTGCGGCCGCAGAGCAGACGATTCGAGAGACGAAATGTAACCACTGTCGTCCATGGATGCGAATTTCCTCTTGTGAGATCTGGTGATCGACGACATAGGTCCGCGGCCAGGCGGAGGAGGCGTGCGGCTGCGGGGCTCCATGTGTCGCGGAATTGGCGGTGAAGAGTGCATCGTAGGCGGCAGAGGGGAGCATTCGTGGTCAAGCTTATCCTGTCCATCTTCCGGTGCGGCCGAGTCCGAGACGGGAATGGTGGCATCGGATGAGAACTCGACAGCAACGGTAGCTTGAGAAGTAGGCAAAGGCGGAAGTGTCGCATGCCTGATCGGTGCAGGAGGCGGGAGGGTCGGCTCCTGGATAGGCATGTTGGCCGGTCTCGAGGGTTCCATGCGGGTTGACATGACAGGCACGTTTTCGGCGGTGGTCGCGGTCTTCCTTGCCGGCTTGTCCTTCATGAATTGTTGCTCCATGCCCTCCTGGATCGTCCAATAATTGCCCTTGCCCGGGTCGTCCTTTGGTCGCTCCACCTTGATAAAGGCTTTGTGGAGGCTGAGGTTGTGCCGAATACTGTTCTGCCATCCCGATTCCTCCGCCTTGTAAAACGAGTACGTGTCAGAGATCCACTTGTAAATTTGTGCGAGGGTTAGACGCCGTAGTGGTGATCGGAGGATGGCCATTCCAATCAACGTCGCGTAGCTGTGGCCTGGTTTGGTCCCATCGTCGACGATCGGAGGGAAGGAGTCGTGAGGTGGCAGACCAGACTCGTCGGCCTTGGCCTTCTTCAGGGGCCGTGATTCCTTGATTGGCGCTGCCTCCATCAGTGTGCGCTTCCCGGGTCCCTTGTGCATGTAGAACTGATCAAAGTTGATTGTAGGTGGCGCAGGATATAACTGCGGGTGGATGTTCTCCTTCCCGAAACCGGCGGCCAGATCCACGGAAGGAGGCTTCTGTGCGACGGTCTTGAACTTGGATAAGTATGGCTTCTTGTGTAGCGAATCGGTGTTTTGGGAATTTGCTGATGGTGGCGCCATTGGCACCATGTTCAACTTGTTGCCTTGCGACTTCAACGGCGCAGGGTGTGATTTAGCGTTGCCCGACGATGCTTTCAAAGGCGAGTGTCTATCAGATGCGAGCATCGGAGGGTTGAGCACGACATTGTTGTTGCTTGTTGCGCCGAGTGGCCTCCTCGGTGGTTTGGAGGCGGCAGGCATGGGTGCGTGGTTGATCATTGTCGTCGAGTTCTCGAAAAAGTCGTCTTGGTAGATTTGCAAAGGCTCATGCGAGCCGGTATAGCGCGTGGGTTTGGCCATGTCGGCCGAGAGTAGTGTAATCGATGTCGTCGCCAACTTGCGTCAAGTGCGTTCGCAGCAAGTAGTGGGCTGTGGGTGGGAGGGCATGTCAGCGAGCCGCAAGGCACAGGGTTAGATAAGTAGTTGACGGTGTGGTCTTGACTCTGTCGACCTGACAGGGCCCGTTTTCCAAGGTTCTTGAACCCGAACGGGGTTTTGCATGATTGAAGGGAGGAGAAGGAGGAGACTCATGGCTCACCTGGGTCGGGTCTAGACTCTGGAAATGACTTGTGGGTCGTGAATGCAAGGGGGCCTTTTGGCGGTCAAATTGTAAGTTTAGCGACGGGATCGCTGGATCGACACGATGCGATCATTCAAGCGAAGGCGATTTTCTGCGTTGAGCGCTGCCCGACAAAATTGAAGGGCGATGTGAACGGCGACGACGATGCTGCTATGTGAAGCCCGGTAGCTATGGGATGAGGATGTGTGTGTATGTGTGTGTGTGAGGGTGAGAGGAGAGTCAGCAGGCGAGGGTGAGATATGGCTTATGGCTGCAGAAAGATGAAAAGAAAAGAGGGGATATCAGGCACGATACCACGCGAGGGAGAGGAGGGTAGGTAAGATGTAGTAGGCGAGCCAGCGGCAGCGGTAGTAGTAGGTATGGTAGGTAGCAGGCAGTGAGGAAGAGGAGGAGTAAAGTGTGGGAGCCGGCGGCAGAAGGATGGATTGATTTCAGCCAAGGCGAGTGGAGAGGACCGGGATGTCTTTGAAGAGGTGGGCGGCCAGCGCAGCAAGCCCAGAGATGTCTGGTGGGGCCTCTGGAGCACGGGAGGAATGGGCGATTGGACGAGAGGAGCGTGGGCTGTGACGACCGACCAGGCTAGGGTCCACCGAAGGTGGCAGCAAGGGTGTGTAGTGTAAAGGACCTCCGTAGTCTGGTTAGATGCAGGGAGTGTAATGGAGTACCTAGTAGGCTAGGTGTGGTCACTGTGGTGTGCGCGAGTGTGCTTGATATCGTCCGGGGTGCGATGGCATAGGCATAGGCACAGTAGCACTTAGTAGCATGTATGCATGGATGATGGGTGTGAAGTGTGAAGATGGGCGATGGGCGATGATGGGATGCACGGCAAGGTTGACCGTTTGCTGGAACACGCCGTCCCGAACGAGGTCGAAGTTGGAAGCCAACCGTCGCCGAGCGGGAGAGCGATTAGAAAGAAGAGACCTGAAGTAGTGTAGAGCTGCTCGCATCCGGGGGTCGGTGCCCTAGGCCGGTTGGTTTCTGTCAGGCGCTGAGGATTTGCGTTTGTCTTTGCGCGTTTGCTTGGGCCGCCGTCGAGAGAGGGCCAGCCAGCCCGGTCGGATGAAGTCGAACAGACTTTCTCCCGGCTCCAATTCAGGTCCAAGTCTGAGGAGAGAGTGAGAGAAGTTGAGAAGAAGCTCAATGCTCTCGGGGCCAGGCCTGTCAGACTGGTGGAGAGGGGGAAGTGTGTCTGCGCGGGTTACGTCTGGCAGAGAGAAAGAGAGGATCCCAGAGCCTACTACTACGTATGGTAAAGGTGACGACGTTTGTACCAAATGTGAATGGGGCGAAAAATGGCGACAGGACGGGAAGGCTATGCTATGCACGTACTGTCCGTATGCAAGCAGGTTTTGCAGTTCATGCGAGAGTCCGTGGTGGGCCGCCGCGGGCTTCACAGTACTCCTCTTTTTGCGCTGTCTTCCGACAGAAATGTGTGCGTGTCTGCCACCGGTAAGTTGAATTTCCATTGGATGTGCACCCCCAAAGGTCCCCTACTCTCAGACGCCACAGGGATGGATGCTGTAGATAACAGCTACTACACTACTAGAGTCGGTAGATGCAGCTTGACGGGCGGCGAATGGTGTTGCATGCAGGGCTCTGCCGGGGAAATACCTGTGGATGCTGTGGGCAATGGTGCAAACTGTGATATCGCTCGTCCTTGACTTCGTCCCTCGTGGTGTTGCGACTGTCTCGAAACTACCAAATGTCAAAAGAAGCCCAGGCCGAGACGGTCGAGTCCAGCAGGTAGCGCAAGGCCAAAAAAAGAGACCATGGGTTTGCCTTTTCTTCCTCTGGCGATGGTCGAATTGCTAGTTCCCTCACAGTAGTGGCTGTTCGGCTAAGCGCCCATTTGCCGTCAATTGGTTGATCTGATCTGATCTGCAGCCGTGACGAAACTGGCTTTCTATCTCAGGTAAGAGAAGAGGCAAAAATTGCTCCTGCTGCTGCTGTGTGTGAGCCAGTGAGGGCTGGAAAAGAGGTCACCGATTCGCTCTGCGCGCTGCGACGGTTCTGTGTCCTCAAGGTGGTGTCCTCGTCTGGCCTTCTTCGTGCGCTACTGCTGGGATTGATTGGGTCGAGGGCTCTAGGCACAGATCATGGAATGAAGTCGGCGCGTAGCCGACGCGTCTCACCGATTCGGGAAGAAAACAACAAACGCGTCACCTGTTGGCCAATCAGAAGAATTAAATCACATGATTGTGCCTCCGATTGGCTGTCGTGCCCCATCCGATGAAACTGGGTCATCCCAACTCATGTGTCCATCACGGGTAGGAAATCACGGATAACCGCTGAAAAGGCTGGACGACATCTTCTTTCTTTTTGTCAGACTGACACCACTTAACAAAATTTCATATTCTTTCCGCCCCCCTTCTCCCCAATGGCTTAGGCTGTCTCGCAACGATTGTCCCCGCTGTGAGACTGAGACCGAGACCTACCAAGACCCGTCTAAAGTTGGCCAGATCGTCAGGTACGGAATGTGACGAGCGTCTCACTTTACCTCCCGATGATATAAGACGAGAGTCGATTGCGCGCGTTCATTCCGCTCATCTTCCATCTCTTGCCTCGTGCTCTGCATTTTTTGAAAGTCTTGGACGGCTGGACGGGACTTTTTTTTGGCCCGAGCCTGACAACCAGCCCGTCCGTGTATTAGGAGGCACGGGAGGATACCATCACTCTCATCAATGCTTCCATCATCCCAGCTGTTTGTTACCCAACGGCCGACCGAACGAACAGACTTGTAGAATTGGGCTTAATGGGGCACTTTCCAAGAGCTTAAGAAGGTTACCCATGAAATTCTAGTCAAAAAATGACTAAAAGTGCTCAAGCCTCGGCGCAGGGAGCACTCCGGAGCGCTCATCGCCGGCCGTGAAGACACTAACAGCAGCTGCACGGATATACGTTGGGAACCTTGAAAGGCTAATCCCATGGATGAGCGGTGTCCACCGGGTCTTTGCTCTCTGCGGAATGGCGACGGCAGCCGCGGTGTTGCATTGAAGTGAGCCTGACGAATAAGCATGCCATCTCTAAATGGGCGACGTCGAACCACCGTCGTGGACGGGCGGTGGTGGACAGCCGTGTCGCCTCAACCCTTGTCTTTCAATCACAAGTAAACGGATACAGCCATTGACGACGCAGACTCTGGAACTCTGTTGCACTAGAAGAAGGCAACGTCCAGGCCACAACGCCGATTACGACAAGACTGCTACAATATGCGTGTTTCTCCACTGGGCCCGAAACCTAGGTGTTCAGAAGCCAGCGCGCCCAGGTACGGGGAAACGGTCTCAGAAATCAAGACAACATCTCATCATTGGCGCTCCTTAATGTCAGGTACAGAACCACATCAGCCACTGGGGCTACCATTTAAAGAGGGCATCTGACACTAGTCATGATACCTGTGACCCTTCGCTTCAATTCTCTCTGTACCCGTAAAGCTACCATGTATGGAGTTGTGAGACCGCGTGCTGATGAGCCTACGAGGCAATCCAGCAATTCACGAACGACCCGAATGGCCCGTCCGATGATACGAAATACCGAGAGCGGAACCACCCCCCTCCCGGCCTCACCCCCCTTGGCCTCCCCTGCTCCCATCCGTGACATCATCCCTTCTCGCTACCGCAGCCCCAGTCCAATCCCTTCGCACATGTTTTTTTGCTGCTCTTTCCAGAAACCTCGTGTCTCCGCCAAAGTGCCCGGACGTGCCCAGCTCTTGCTCCCCAATCAAACCGTTTCCACCTCGAGCCTTCTCATTGGCTCTTCTGGCTCCGCTAGCTGACAATGTTTCAACCAGAATTGGTGCCAACTCCCAAGTTTCTTGCAGGTTGCCTGTTCCTGTCATCAGGTTCCACCTTGGCCTCGAAGCCACTTCCCAGTCTCGACGGTACGTACTTTGTACGGATACACCTGTGACCTGCGTGACCTGCCGCCAGTGGAAGAAGTAGTGTACGTGCAACTTTGCAAGTGAAGGCTCAGCTTGTATGGTGCAGACCAAGCAGGGTTCTGGGAAGCAATTTCTCTGTTTCCTGCCGCTGCATCTCTCACCACTCATTCTTCCCCATTCACCGCTCGAGCTTGCTGCTCGAGCCCCAGGTCGTGCTGTTGCTGCTGCTGCTGCTGCCCACCCTCTCACGGTTCTCACCTCGTGCTGTCGGTCCGGTACCTGGCGGGCATCCTCTCCCATGTGAGCCTCCCCTCCCAATTTTGCGCAATCCGTTCACAAACCGTGAGGGGGCTGCCAGGTACCTTACCTACCTTGGCTTTTCTGCTTCCAGGTTCAGCCTAGTCGTCACACCCTGTCAGTCGATCTTCGCATAAGATGCAAATCTATCCTACGGGAGATATCCCATCTCGCACATCATTGACAACGCATCTAGCTCGCCCCTAATCCTGACTTTTCGCTTTCCCCATCTCGGCATGTTTCCCACCTCGTGCTCTCAGCTCTCTCGACACTTGGGCAGAAAAAAAGAGGTGAGACCAAAAAAAAAAAAAAAAAAAAAAAAGGGCATCGAGATCCCCACGGAATCCGCTCCGGTGATCAAATTTTCCTCCTCGCTTCCCTGACGATATGGAGTATTTCATGGGAAAATTCAGAGACATATGGCGGAAATGGGATAGAGTTTTCGTCATTCTCTGACCATTATTTCCTCTAACTCTCCCTCCCTCTCTCTTTCTCTCTCTCTCACTGTCTTTCTCTCGTGCGTTTCCCGACCCCGTCAACTGCCAGCTCACACGTTCGTTTGATGGGACTCTGACTATCCGTTTCAATGCGCAAACACTCGCGGCGGACCACAACCCGCGAGCCGCTGCATCGCACTACTGTACTCCTCCTTTTCTCCCTCTCTACGGATACGTTTCTCTCCATCATTTCGGTCTCACAGACTGTCACTCTCCTGCTGGGTCCCCCACTGGAGCATGCATCCCTGCTTTCCTGATATTAATAGCGCTGCTTTTGATATACCCGCCCAAAGTGCCGGTCCTTCTCCCATCCTCATTCCCATCCCATCTCTGATTCAGTCCCTGCCTTGTCCGTCGTGTCGTCTCTAGCGTGACGATACCCAGAGGAGAGGACCGCCGCATATGCCAACCTGCGGCCTGCCCTGCCTTACCTTATCATCTCCAAGCTACTCGGCTTCCAACCCCAGGCCTGATCTCCCATGTGAGGCCATGTAAGGGGCCCCATATCGCCAGATAATCCTACGGGCTGTCGTTCAGAAAAACCAAGGCAACCGAAGAAAGCTTTGGCCGCATTTCAGCTCACGCGCATTGTCGCCGTCCGTCCGTTGGCCGATCCCACGTCGAGTCTGTGATCCTCAGCACCCTGGAAGGAAGCATTGACGGGCCAAAAGTTGACGGACTCTAGATGCCCAATTGCCGCCAACAATGCTCTCGTGGCTCTCCTCATTCCCGTCTCCCCAACAATGGACAACGCATTTGCCATCTCATTTGCTTTTGATTCCCATCCATGATCCGTCCGCCTCGGTTTCAATTTCTTCTTTCACTAGTGTTGCAAGAGTTTGCCTCTACGTGCGAAAGCTGGGTTTGGAAAACGGGTCCCTCGGCTTCCCCGTCTTTGCAAGTTTTGTACATTGTACGTGAAAAAGATCCAATGCACGCAAAAAGCAAGCATGAAGCATAGACCAACATCCGATCTCTGGCCCATTATGCAGGGCCTCTATGGATACGAATAAGGCCATTCATTGCATCCTCCCTCACATCAGCCATGTCATAAGACGCATGTGTGAACCCTCGGCCTTTTCAGCCGTTTGGCCGTCCATGGTTGGGACCACCTTAGGACGCTCCAGAAATATCGCATTACCCTTCCTTCGAGAGTATTCGGCGCCCTCTTCCAAACGCCACCCCGGAGCCCGTCGGCCCTCTCAAACTGTAACAAACACACAGACTCGCAGGACCGAGACACAATCCTCCCGAGGACCTCAAGTCTCAACAGTAATGCAGCATACACAGTCTCTCTACCCCTCGTCCTTCCATAGCCGTTTCCATGCGATCCAAAAAAAAAGTCCGGAGGCTGGGAGGATTTCTAGGGTAGCTCTGAACTGAGGTTTCTCTTTTTCACACCTTACGAGCACCTCATCCGTGCATATGTTTCATCGAGGTCGTAGTGCTGTCCCCCCCCATCTGACCGTGACAGCCTGGGCCCGGGTCCATGAGAGAAATGGAGATCCCAAAGGTAGAAGAGAGATGCTGCTGCAGAGCACGTCCCTTTTTCCAGCATGCACTGTCCTGCAGCGACTCTTCTCTATGAATCCGAGTTACCAATTTTTCAACTAAGACTCTGCTTTCAGCCTTTCGGCACAAAAGTCACCTTTGCAGATCCAGAACCGTCTCTTCCATGTGGGTGAAGCTTGAAGGAGGGGAGGGGATGGGGGAGGGGAAGAGGGAAACAGGACCCGTAGATCCACCTGTCCCAAGCTTCCTAGCCGAGTGCAACCAACCATATTCCAACCTTGAACGTTGAACGTCTTTTGATAGCTCTTCTGCTCAGCCTACTGCAGCTCTGTAGTAGTCACGCCTTGTAGCTCTGTAGCTCTGTAGCTCTCCCTCTCTCCCCCCCGGCGTCGACTGCTACAAAGACGAAGACGGCCGGCGTGCATATCTAGCCCCATCACTAGAGCGTTTTCCTCTTCGTTTTCCTCTCTCTCTGCCGTCAGTTGGCCTCGCACCTACATTAGTCTATGCAACCAGTCCCGTATAACGATACAAGCCAGCGCTCCCGAGAAAGCCGGGGGATGGTGATGGTTTGCGCGGAGCAGGTAAGGACCCCCGGCTGCAGTAGATGCTCATGTCGTGACGTGAGGCGCATGAAAGACCTGCAGTAGTGCTACTGTAGAGCGAGAGGCCATCGCAGTCGTCGTGACATGGTGAACTCCCCCCCCCTCCCCCTCCCCGGGAACATTTTTCTCCAATGCAAGTGCGTATCATGCAGCAGATGGCGCAAACTGTTTGATTCCCTCCCCCTTTCAAAGATTCGAGGCCCCTTCGGATGAGATGGAATGGCAATAAACACAAAACACACTTTTCCCAACACGACGACACGTTCGCGTTCGCGTGTGGCTCGCAGAGAAAGCACTACTGCAAGATCGATAACCCCAACATCCATGAAACCCCCGAATCTTACTTCACCCGTCACTTCTGAGATCTTCACCATCAATGGGCCGAGAGATGCACGTAATCGAGCGTTAATCTACCCTTGCTTTTGCCCTGCATCAAACCAAACCCCCCCCTTCCTTCTTGGGTGTCTCGAAAAGTCTGCTCTAATCATCCTTCTCGTCCCCTCCAAAGGGGGAAAAAAATACCCCTTCACTCACCTACCGCAAAGGTACTTAAGCAAACCAAGTATAGCTGTAACCCCCGAAAGACTCGGGGAGTTGGGACTCGGACCAGCAGCGCCAATAACCACACCAACGCCATCGCCGCCGCACCGGCTCCCTGCGGAGACGATCAAGCTCCATGCAAACACTCGATTAGCGTCAGCACGCTGGGCCAAAAGAGAGAGAGAGAGAGAGAGAGAGAGAGAGGGGTGATGGTGGCCTCATGCCATCGCACGCAACGCACGCACGCACGCAACGCATGGCCCTCACCAGGTTTAGCTCGTGCCGAATTGTACAGCTTGGATTCTTTGTTTGACACGACGGACTGGCAGCCAGCCGGGGGGTCACGGGCCAAGAAATAAAAGAAAGAACTCGGGGTTTGCAGCATTACTAGCGGGGGAAATCTGTCTGATAATGGAACAATACGCACGCCTCCAACCCCTCTCTTAAATCTTGCCACTGGGAACTGATTATTATACTTCCAACCTGAAAGCTACCTCGACAGAGCCTCTTTGTGCCTTCCCCGTGACATCCTCCACTGCCAGCACGGACTGGTGGTACTAGCTTAGAGCATTTAATCCAAAACGCGGCCTGCAGTAGCGGCACCGCTCTTATCGCGAGTCTCGGTCTTCTTCAAGGCCCTACCAAGCTGGATTTCCCCAAGCAGACCGGCAGGTCGGCCGCCTGGCGGGGGCCCTGACGGTGCGTCACCCGCCGGTGGTGGGGGAGGCGGTGGCGGTGGAGCTCCCATGCCTGGAGGAGGAGGCGGCGGCGGCGGCGGGCCACCTGGCGCGGGCGCGGGCGATGTCGGCAACGGTGGCGGAAGAGGGGCCGAAGGAGCCTCGGGTGCTGGGCCCGGCGGGGGAGGAGGAGCACCAGTGGCTGGCATAGGCGGCGGGGGAGGAGGGAACGCAGGTGAGGCATCGCTCCCCATAGCCGGGCTGACGGGGTTAGACGTCGGCTTGTCTCCGGTAGCTGAAAGTGGTCGCGGCGGTCCCATAGTTCCGAACAAGATGGATGCCAAGGCCGCCGCGCTACTGCCGCCGGGACGGTCATCATCGTCGGAATCCTCGTCGTCCTCCTTATCCGTGCCCCAATCGTCGTCCTCATCAGGGCGTTTGCGGGAGAAGGGCCCGGAAGGAGGCGGGGGGGAGGCAGCCGCGGGGGCAGCCTTGCTCTCTTGCGCCATACGGTGGAAGGGGTTAGTAGACTGCGCAGCCGCCGGGAGTGGCGGCGGTGCGGCGACAGGCGCCGAAGGTTCGCTCGGGGCCGAGGTGGACTCGGATGAGTGAGAGAGCATGCGATGGTATGGGTTACGGCTCTCGTTCTCAGTGGGAGGGCTGGTAATGACAGTTGGTACTGCATTCTCGAGCTCTTGACTGCTGATCTGGCTGCCGCCTTGAGTAGGGGTAGAGGCCTGGGGGGTAATCTGAGAAGGGCCATCCTCGTCATCCGATGAGCTGTCGTCGTCGTCGTTCATGGCCTCGAGCTGGCGTTGGAGCTCCAACTCGCGCTGACGAGCAGCTTCAATCTCGGCCCTCTGTGCCGTCAACTTGGCCTCCTTCTCCCTTTGTTCAGCGAGGGCGGCCTTCTTCTTGCGCTTCTCCTCCTCCTTCTTGAGCTTGCCCTGCTTGACTTGCTCCTCGAGTGCCTTAAGACGAGCTGCAGCAGACTGTCGCTCGATCTCGAGATCATCTTGCTGCTCTCTGGCGTTCGCCCTGTGAATTCATTAGCACATAATCATCTTCGGTCATCGTCTACAGTGAGCTTACTCCAACTCCTTGGTGGCACGCTGTTGCGCCTCGTGTTCCCTGGCGAGACGCTCTTCTTCGGCCTGTCTGGCCGCCTGATCTTCCTCTGCCTTTCGAGTGGCCTCTCTCTCAGCAGCGTCACTCTTGGCGGCCTTCCTCGACGGCGGCGGGGGAGGCTTCTTGGCAGCGGGAGCCGGAGCGCCCGTCTCTTCGGCGAGCCGGGCTTGACGTTCAGTTTCGCGGCGCTCATCCTCCGCCTCGGCCTGGCGCAGCTTAGCAGCACGTTCGGCTCTTTCACGCTCCATTCTCTGGGCAGCCGTCTCACCAGGCTTAGTGGGAGCCTTAATACCCAGGGCAGCAAGTCTCTCAGCCATGCGCTGCTCAGCCTGCTGTTTGATGAAAGCAGCACGCTCCTCGGGCGTTTTGTAAGAAGAGTACGAGCCTCCGGGAGTAGTGGTACGCGAGGGAGGCGCCGGGCTCTCGTACCGGGCGGCCGGACTGGCCGCAGCAGGTTCCCTTGATGATGCACGAGCGGCCGAGGGCGACGAAGAGGACGTGGGACGTCGGTCCTGAGCCCGGACACGCGCAGCACGGCTAGATCGTTGGAGATCAAAGATAAAATCTCTGACTTCGTCCTCAACACCCAGAGCGTCCTCCCAGCGTCGTTTCTCGTGTTCGTTGGAAGCGGTTGTGGTACCTTCTTTCAAATTATCTTCGATGCCGCGCGCAAAGTCACGCACAGAATCTTCCACGTCTCTGACCATGCTCTCGTTGTTCTCCTTTTCGGTCTTGACCTTGAGGTTCTCCTCTTCCAGGCGCTTGGGGCCTTCGTCATCGAAGCTCGACTCGACCTTTTTGCCCGTCAATGCTGCAGTGCGCTGCTGCATCATAGCCTTGGCCCTGGCCTTCAACCTGTCTGACTCTGTTACTGCACCGCCAGGACCGGTGCCGACAATGGCAGCAGCGCTATTTGGGTGAGCCTTTGCATCTTTGAGCCTGAAGAGCTCGAGTCTTGCATCTGCAATGGCCTTTTCGGTCTTGCGAACGGCAGAGGCCAGCTCCGGGACCTTGTCTGTGAGGTTCTGGAGCTGTCGCTTCAACGATCGTCTCTCGGCTTCCGAATCCCCCGTCGAGAGCGCGGCATCCGGGTGCACGTCAATGTCGTCTTGGATGCGGCGAATACGGCGGTAAAGCTCTTCTGCTTCCCGACGGTCGCGTCTGTCAAGCAAATCGTCCTCCTCCAAATTCTTCTCATCAGCAAAGTCCATAGCGTCGAGGAGGACTTCCTTCTCTCGAATCTTCTTCTTCAATTGATCAAGTCCAAGGTCGTCATATGCGGTAGAGGAAGGTGATTCGGGGCGAGGCGAATTGTTGCCGACGCGGCGACGGGCACTAGACCTATATCCAACCTGCTCATCGTTGTTCTTAAATACGGTGGCATCCTTACGCCCAGTGCTTTGACCGCCAGGTGTACCTCTCAACGAGTGAGTTTTCATGTAACTGACACCGGTCTTTTGAGGAAGCAGAGCAGCGCCAGACTTGGAACGGAACTCTGACTCCTGGCTCAACATTGACCGGATGGTGCCAATAGACTCATTAAAGTTTCTCGTCGAAGGAGGAACAAGTTCAGGCGGCAGCTGGTTAGGTAAAGGATAGCCGTTGAGCTTCCTGTAAATCAAATGCATGGCAACTGCGAATTCGTCCAGGTTCAGGCGACCCTTGTTACCATTGTCCGCAAGAGTCCAGACGCGTTCGAGATCCGGCTTTTCGAGACCACTCTGTCCAAAGATTTCAATGGCAACATCACCGCCAATGAAGCCCTTATGGAGTCCATCCCATGCCTTGAAGAGAGCGTCGTAGCGATGCTTCTCCTCCTTGGTGATGGCCCAAGGAATGACAGCATTACCCTGCAGACCCTGCGTAGTAAAGCTCCCTTGCTCACGGCCTTGCTGGGGCATCATTCTAGCCTGCAGAGCATCAATGTTGGGCAGGCCTGTGGAGGGCGCGTTTACGAGACCCCATTGACCGGGGCGGCCGGTAGGTTGCGCATTCAAAGGCGCAGCCATTGGACCTCCGCCCGGCATGAGGCTGTTGCCATACCCCGTGGGCATAGGTGGCATTGGCGGTCGTGGTCCATTGTAACCCGTAGGTTGCGGGTTCATTCCGGTGGGTTGCACGTTGATGCCAGGGAATCCGGTCTGCTGAGGTTGTAGCCCTTGCGTTTGTCCAAAGCCCTGAGCTTGCTGCCCAGGGAAGCCGGTCATTTGGGCCTGCAAAAGCTGGGAGTTTGAGGCTTGAGGCTGAGGCTGGTGAATCGTGGGTTCGGTGCTCGATCTGCCGGTAGTAGTGCTGCCGGGTGTGTCTCTACCTGCATCCTCGGCAATGCTGAAGTTGATAATGTCCACAACGCTGGACACCTCGTTCTTGATGGTCTCGGGCAAGGTCGAAGGAATGGACTTTCCGGTAAGTTTCAAGTTGCACAAGTACATCGCGAGAGCGAATTCGGGGAAGTGAAGCTCCCCAGATCGAGTCGTATCGGCAAGAGTCCTGTGAATGACCCATCAGTATGGTCGGCTATGGCGACAGAGCTATAGAATACTAACCAGATGTGTGAGAGCGAATCGCCATCTAAGCGTGATCGCATCAACAGGTCTCTCGCCTTATCTCCGGACATTGTTGCTGCCTGGCCTTCGCCAACCGCAGACTTGAAGAGGGTCTCAAACTTGGACTGGTCTGGGGCAGTAATGAATGACAATCGAATGTTCGGGATCTTGTTGGCAGACTTGGAGCGTCGGCCAGCTGGTTTCGGCGTTCCTCCAGTTCGGAAAGAAGCAGCCATCTGGCTGAACCCCGTAGCTTGGGGCTTGATAGGGGTCGGAGCAGCCGTCTGCTGCTGGCTTTGAAAGCCAGTAGGTTGGGGTTGCTGGGGCTGCGGGAACCCAGTCTGCTGAGGCTGAGGCTGAGGCTGCTGCTGCTGCTGGGGAAAGCCAGTCTGTTGAGGTTGCTGCTGTTGGGCAAAGCCGGTCGGCTGAGGTTGCTGTTGCTGCGGCTGACCCGGGAATCCAGTCTGCTGAGGCTGCTGCTGCTGGAACTGCGGCTGGTACTGCGCGGGGATCGACGGCATCGGAGGAGCGCCGGTCTGGAAGCTCTGCTGAGGCTGGGCCTGGCCGGGGAAGCCGGTGAACTGGGGCTGGAGCTGTTGCGGAGCTTGCTGTTGCGGTTGCTGTTGCTGCTGCTGCATCCCCGGGTAGCCAGTGAATTGCTGTTGCAACGGCGCCTGACCGAAGCCCGTGGGCTGAGGAGCAAACGGGCTGGGCTGCTGCTGCTGCTGTCCTGGCTGCTGGCCGAAAGAGCTTCCACCATATTGCTGCGCGCCGGGCCGTTGGCTGTTGCCGCCGAGAAAGGCGTTCGAGTTCGAGTACATGATGGGTGAGTTGGGCCGACGAGGAGGTCGGGCTCGAAAGAGAGAGAGACTCCTGATGGACGATTAGGAGACCAGACGATAAGGGGATGGGAATTAGAAGGACGGACGAACGTCACGAGCGGAGGATCTCCGTCGATCAAGGTGGTTGAGAGCTGTCCAATTCTTTGTAGAATTGCTGAGAGCAGGTCGCGGAGGCGGAGGAAGAAGAAAGTGGTGGCCGGAGTGATGGCAACGCTGATGACGAAGCGCTCACAAGTGTCCAGCTTGACACGGAGGTTTCAGTAGGAAGGTGCGGCGGCTTGGACGGGGGCCAGTAAAGTGGTTGGTTTGCCCAGTTGGAGCCTGGCAGCAGAGCGAGCAAGGATCTGTGAGTTCCAAATGTGGCTTGGGCCAGAGTGGGTCTTCATTGCAGAACATTACGTGGTGCTGCATGGGCTGGAACGGCGTATTGCAACAAGTCATGCATATGTTCTTAGCGAAGCGACTATCTCTGGCGTTTAAGCTTCTCAAAGCACGCCTGGACCGTCGTGCCCATTTCCGAGTCTGGGTTGGAACTTTTGACGACTTGTGAATGTCTTTACTTTTCCGAAATGTTTATCATATTGCGTTGAGGTGGTAAGTACTTGGAAAAATCGTAGGTAGTTGCAAGGTGTCTCAGTTCGAGTCGGCACGATGAACCCAACGTGCCACCATCGCGCCTTACTTCTATTCGCTTAAAGGTACGCTCGGTCCTCGTTAAACGCATCGAAGCTTCGCACGCCTGTGACGTTTAGTCTCTTGTTCGAAGTCGTCGATGGTAGCACCACCCAAAACACAGCGTCTATTTTACTGTGTACTGTTCAGCGTGCACTGCCACATTCCAACTTCCCGTATTCCGTAGCTCTAGAACAATACGGTATTCACGCCAACCAGACAAGTACCTGAACAGCCACAGCTTCTGCCCCATAATTTGTTCTCCCTCTTCGCGTCGGCCCCCCCCACATCTGCAGCGTCAGAGTTTCGACACGTCGGTCCGCGCAAAACAGGGAGATGGCAGCAAGCGTCCAATGCATCGGCAAACACAAGCCGCCTACGCGCAGCGTACAGGCAGGGATTGCAGGAAATTCAGGTGGGTATTTCTGAAGTGAAACCTCTCAGCCTCTACGGAGTATGACGCTGTGCCCTTATTGAATCCTGACAACTTTCGACCCGAACCGAATATGCGGCAACCCCCGCACCGCCGTCCATTGACCAACGACATCCGGCTCCGGATGGGCTCCGGATGCAGCGGCCCGAAATCCGGGGTAGACAACGCATACGGATACGCTACAGTGCCAAGTGCTGAGATCAACTACCTGCGCCATCTCTTCCAATCGCCAGCATAGGGCTGCCCAAACATTTCTCAAACCATAGATGTGACGCATAGGCCAGTTAGCGTGAGTACCTAATATTACTGGAGGTAATTTGACCGGTGCTGGGTTCTCCTGCGGTACCGGCCGATACATGTGATCTAGCTCACACGACAAAATCTGTCGGAGTAGTCTATCGCCGAATTCAGACATCGATATTTTGCTACTCTCAGAACAAGCCGCCGATGGACGAGGCCAATGACACGTGTGATCAAATTCTCTGAGCTCACTAATCCCTACTTCAGAAGACATGCCCGCATACATAGCCTGACTTAGTGCGGTGATATGGCAGCAGCACACGCCGACAGGAGACTAAGAGATAGGCAAACTATCGATAAGTTCACATGAGAGCCAAGCAGGTGGACATGGAAGTCGAGGGGCCTCAATCCACCGATATTGGATTCACCTATCAACGTCCTCATGGAAGAAGGTAGACTTTATCAACTCATGTTGAATAATCTCACAATTATATATTATCGGTGAGAAACTGACTACCCTCCCAACAAAGCAGACTCCATCCTCTGATAGTATTCCTACATTGGGCAAAATACAAAACAGTATGCTGAGTGAGGGAACCTCAAACGCCAAAAACACTAAGCCAAACGTGCTCACGCAATAGAATCCAATACTACTACGAGAGCTTTCCTGCGAGTCTGGGTATCAATCCCGCGCGGTATCCCGAGAAAATACCTATTCCTGCCTTCTGTGAACGCCTGATTAAACACTAAAAAAGCAAAAAATGATGTTGCCGTCGCTAGTGTCTAATGATTTGGTAAACGTGGGAGAGTGTGTGGGAGGGGACACACATAATGTGGAGACTTTGATATTTTTTTTCGTTTCGCTTCTCTTTCGTTTCTTCTTTTGCAATATTTTTGTACTTCGTTTCGGTTGTATGTTGATTCATTCGAGTCTCGTGGTCGACACTGAGGACCCCGCTTTCCTGCCAACGTCCTGGGACCGGTCCTGCGTCGATTCGTCGAGGTTGAATCCATGTTGTATCATATGTTTCAGAAGAGAAAGGTCGAACTCGTCCGCGTTCTCATCCACGATGCGAGGTGCATCGCGAGACGGTGGAGCGCTGGACGCAATAGAGTACTCTTTGACAGGGCTCTCCGTGGGCGCCCATTCAGGAGGTGTCGGAAGGCCGGATGAACCGCTGGCGACCTCTGTGGCGGGGCTTTCCATGACTTCCTCACGAGTGACATGGTGGGGAGGTGCCAGGGCCCCGAACTCTTCCATTCCCTCCAGAGGCGGAGTGCTTGCGCCAAAGTAGACACTGCCACGGTAGCCAGGCTGCATAATCTTGCGTCGGGTCCTCATGGCCTTGACAGCAAGACCCCCAAAAACGCTGCCGAGCTCGAGGGCGATCCAGTCCTCCTGGCCTTCCTCCTGAGGATCCCACTGCATACGTGCCATCTCTTTTTCAAGAGTCAAGGTCCGGTTTCTCTCAAGAAGATGTTCGATCTGAGCCGTCTTGACGCTCCACTCATCCTTCAAGTTTTCCATGAGAGCGTTGTTCTTGTCCATCTCCATTGCAAAGTTGTCGAATGTGGCCTTCGTAAGGACTTTGGATGCGCGGCGGGCTCGGGATGAGGTGGGCTGGCTCGTTGGCATACCGACGTTTTGGACGCTTGACTTGATGGCCCGACTGAGCTCAGTCCGAGAAAAGGGGCAAAACTCCTGAATAGAGCTGTTGTGGTCAAGAGATCTGACCATGTGGGACAAGTTGGACAGATTGAAGTTGTTCTCCTGTACATCAAGCGTTGTAAGGGTCTGGTTGAGATGGATCGCGTGTGCCAGATCGCCAATGTTCAAGTTCAGCTTTTGGTTCCGGATTCGCAAGTGACGCAATGTCGTGTTCTCAGCGAGTCCAGAGAGGGACCGCGAAAAACCAAGACCGAGTTGACCCTCATCGAGCTTGGCGGAAAACCCTGAGAAGTCGAGGTACTGAACCGACTCATTTGTGGCAAAGAACTCTGAGACGGCCATAGAGGCGTCCTCACTGACTTGCCCAGGAGTCGATGTTCCTACCAGACTCAGCAGCCGAATTGTACGGTTGAGCGATAGCGCTTTGATGAGCTTGATGTAGTTATCTTCATTTTGGAACTCGACCATGTCCATGAAGAGAGAAGTCGGCCCAAAGTTTTCGACAATAGCAGACGCCAAATCTTCCGTGCCTTTCTCGAGGTAGTTGCCGCTGACAGAGCAAGTCATCACTCTTCCTTCACCCATGCTACGGAATAGGGCGGCGATTTGGGAACCAGTCATGGCACAATTGTTGAGGTCAAGCCTGCGAAGACCGTTGGCTTCTGAAGATTTCAAGTATTCTGCGAGGACTTGCAATGTGGCGTCATTGAGCTAGGATAAGATTAGTAACTGAATAAAGGCCATGTTGAATTGACTTACGTTGATGTTTGAGAGATCCAATTCCTCAAGACCCCATCCCATGATGGTTTCGTTGAAGAAGATCGTGTCCTTGGCCTGAGTGAGACAGTTTCCGGCGATGCCGAGCTTTCGTAGACAGAAAAAATGAGATAGATTCTGCTTAACGGCCATATGGTCCACATGTCCAATGTTGCGTGAGGTGTTGAGAGCTTCCATCTTGTATCCCTGGGAGGGTAAAGCATCCCAGACTTCCTCTAAGCTTCTCTCATCAAGATTGCATCTAGAGATATCAAGCTCCTTGAAAAGATCAGGAATTTGGAGGACGCCCACTGGATATCATCAGCTGCGTGAAATATGGGAACCCGTCAAGTCCACTCACCTAGATCGTCAACTTCAGCCGCCGTCAGAGGGTTACCGCTAACAAGCAGAGTATCACAAGGAGTACTGCGAGTTTTAAGGAGCAGAAGAATAGGGCGAACGACCTCAGGATCCTTCTTGGTCCCTGCACGAGCGCGTGAAACACCGACAATGTTGCGCGATGCCAGGACGTTGGTCAAGTCTATCTTACGGATAGAACCAGAGGTGAAGGCGACCGCATGGATTTCCTGGGATAACAATGGTGCAGTCTTGATAATATCTCGATGCACGGGATCAATGACAAGTCCTACGACGATCAGCTTAAATGCTTCGAGAACTAAGAGCGGTCATCGACTTACCATCGCGAGAAACGTCGGCCACGGACTCATCCCAGCCCGGAACATCGGTCAAACCACAGAGTGGCGAGAAGTCAACGTCACGGAACGATAGAGCCTTGAAGTAGTCGTTGAAGCGGAGGGCCTTGAAGACAGCCAAAAGCTGGAGTGCCGAATATCCACCTGTTTCCTTCGCAGGGAGGAGTCGAAATTCTGGGCAGTGTTCTCGGCGTTCGCACTTCCAATTCACAGTCCATTCGGGAGGCTTGCACTGGAACGTGGCGCAATACGCCTCAAGGGTGCGCTTAAGTCCGCCATAGTCTTGACCAGTGGGAAGAAGTAATTGAGCCGTGAGACCCCTGATGTCGAAGATGTGTCTTTGCATATGCTGAGGCCAAGCAGGCTTCACAGCGCGATCTGCCTTCATAAATGTCATAACGATCTCTCTGTACCACCGACTAGCAAGCTCGAGGCGTTTCTCATTCTCACAAGGCAGTCTTGGACAGGGGGTTAGTGGTACTGTCCTGAGCCGTAAACACATCAAACACGTACCGGAATCCAAGAACGAACCGCTCCTCGTGCGGAACCATGGTCGCTTTCAACCGAACCAACGATGTCAAGCCAAAGACTACAGTGTTGATCTCGATATCCTGCGGAGCTTTGTACACGGAAGTCCTTGCAACTCGCACAAGATAGCATTTGTTCTGGCCGAGAAGTAAGTAATACGATGATCCGTCTCGAGACTTTTTGGCATTTTCAATGTTCTCGGCTTTGGTACTGAGGAGGGTGGTGCGTTGGACGACTGGGAAGATATCCAATGGGCAGCCATGGCATGCTGGCTCTTGTGTAGCAACGATGGCGTAAATGGCGGATTCGACATTGGGGGCGACGAGTCCCTTTGGCACAACGGTTGAGCCGACAGACTCACGAATAGCATGGCGAATCTCCGACATCCAATCGTCGCGCTCAGTAGGCATTCCAAAGAATAGTTTTGTGCAAGCCCAAGATACCATTGGCGCAATCTCGGACCACCAGACATCCAGCCCAAAGTGAGGGCTCACACCCTCTTCGTTGAAGATGTTGACGATCCTACTCAGTGGGATTTCAACCCGACCATCAGAGTGCGTCCCATCCTGACTTAAAGAGGAAGACGTCGACGATCTCTTTAGGCGCTGAGACGGCGGTGCCAGTTCGGCAAAGGTCGCCCTCGCTGCCTCGACACTGCTGAATTTGATGAGGTGCCCATCAGTTAAGACGACATATTCGGATCGCGATTTCCACAAACGACTATCAGTCTTCAAGGCTCCATGTTTGAGAATCTTGATAGGGGTAGGCGCTGGCGGCTGAGGGCTGAGATAGTTGGGTGTTTCCTCGGACATGTGCGAGCTCGCGGAAGAGTCCTTGGAAGCTCGACGGTTGAGGCGATAGAAAATGGAGGAGGAATTGGAGCCGCCGGATCCGTTGTTCTTGTGAAGGACCCGTTTACTCTTCATATGGAGGCCACTCGAGGCTTCCTCAGACATGGAGGCGACGTCGGTCGACGACGAACTGCTGCTGACCTTCCTGAAGGTCTTTGCTAAGAAACTACGCTTCTTGCCGCCCAAAGCCGGTGTCGAGACGCTGCGGAGCTCTGCCGCCGGGCTTTTGCTTGTGCTGTGCGGCTCTCCATGATCTGTCGTCTGAATGACGGGCAGCATTGACCTTCGGTTCGCGGCAGCGTCCATGGTCGACAGAGTTGACGTGCAGTAATCGGGGGTCCAAGCCCAGCCTATTCCGTCGTCGTAGGAATGCCTCGGCCTACTCGGGCCTTCGAGGCCGTCAAGGTCGAGTAATCGATTATTGGGCCATGTAACGTTTTCCACAGGCACGTCGTCGAGGTCAATTAAATACTGTGGTGATGGCGCTGTTTACACTCGGTGTGAAGGTGAAAAAAGAGATGGGCGGGAGGAAAAAGCGCGATGTATCTCCGTCGACGAGACAACGATGCAGAGTTCGAAGGTTCGAGATGACAGAAGTTGAAGGTGTGAGAGGGTAGAGCAGGTCTCAAAACAAGAGGGGGTCAGAAAGCGTGTGCACAAAGAGGCGGATGGCGGAGGGGTGTTAATAAGTGACGGTCTTATCCCGTCGCTGGAGAAGGAGAGGTGCCTCGAGGTTCCGGGAGCAGGGAACAGCTGTTTAGAGAAAGGACCGGAGTGCAGCAAGCCTCCGACAAGAACCAAGAACCTTGCTGGGAAGGGTAAGGGAAGACTGGAGGCAGACGGCAGTAGCGTGGTAGCAACGACCGAGGGGTGCAATTCGGACGATTGGGGTGGGTGGATGCGGATGGATGTCCCGAGTCTTGGAAGAAGAGACCTGATCCTGGCCGCTGGGAGAGACAAGGCAGCACGAGTCGGGCCAGGTGCGGTCAGATCAGGTACGAGTCGGGCAAGGGGACGATAAGATGGGATAATATGTGAACGGTCGGGCGAGGAGGCACGTGTATATCAGCCGGATTCAAGGCGAGGGTGAGGTGAGTAGTGGTAGAACAAGAGAGCGCATCAGGATAGGGTCGGTTCGGTCAGGCAGGTATGTATGAGAATGACGGGTTTGGGATAACATGTTGGATAAAAATCACCAGGGCAGGGACTAAGAAAGGTGGTGTTCATGGCGAAGAGAAGACAGCGGACAGCCTACCTAGGTAAGGTGAGAGGAATCGGAATTGGGGGGAAAGGGTGGGGGGAGGCGCGGATACGAATGGCCACCTAGGTACCCGTACCTACTTGTTTATTCACTGGGAGGTTTGGAGACGCGAGAGGAAGCTGAGAGATGGGAGAGAGACGGGGCGGGGAGAGAGGCCAGTGCTGGGAGTGCCATGTACGTCGTGGATCCATAGGGGAAAGGCGAAAGGCAGGCCGGTAGGCCAAGCTTGATGCAGCTACCTTATGATGTTATCGATGCCCATCCTGTTTTTGGCCCCCGGAAGCGTCGCCCAATGAGACATGCGCGGGGTTTCTGCTGCTGGTCAGTGGTCGGCGAGGCAGTTGCTTGCAAAGACGATGGGAAACAGCTAGGGAGACGCAGGGCGCGTCACCTAAGGTACCTACCTACCTTACGGGAGGCGTTTCTCGCAGCGGGCAGTCTTGGCCCTGCAGTGGGGTTTTGCTGTGTGCGGCCCTTTTCCCATGCAACCCCGGAAGCTGACAAGGAAGGCACCGATTGCATCTGTACAATTTTCTTTGCATTTCTACCTATCTACGGATGCTCTAGGTATACAGATACACTACAGTCACTTCTACCTTCCGGACCAAGATGCAATGCCTCATCTCGACATGGGTACGCTGTTCTGCCCACTCCTGGCAGCTGAAAACAAAGTTGATGGAGCTCACTCAGCCGCTGTTTGATGTACAGACAAAACACACAAAACAAAGCACTGGAGGGAGGGGAAGAGAGAGAGAGAGAGAGACGAGAGAGATGTCGGGAAACAAAACTTCAGATACAGCATCAGCATATCCACGAACATCCACGCACGGGCTTCGAAACATACACACAAGTCCACACTTATCCACCTCATTATGCACGTTTTACGTGGATCATGGTGCCATGGGTCTATAGCTCGCAGCGTGCCAAGGCGAGGGAGGGGTGGGCCATGTGTTCTACTTCGTACACCCTGTCGGTATCACCAGAAGCAGAATGACGAGGCCGCCGGAAACTGCGAGTATCTCGTCCTTCTCGTGCATTTTTACCATGGAATTGCGGCACGCATGGCGCATCCGTACGGCACTCCACGGCACTCCTAGTCCCCTCCTCTCCTCACTCGCCGCCCCTGCTGCGTAGGGCGTACCAGTGGTCCAGTGGTCCCCTGTTGCTGTGCCTCCTCGCCTCAGTTACGTGCCGTGAGGCCGGCAGGCAGATGCAGCTTGCGGCGCCGTCTCCGAGTGCCACTCACCCCCAGAGTCCCAAGTCTCAGCCCGCCCAAATCCACACAAAAAAATGTGCTCTGCATTCACAAGCCCGCCGCGCGCACCAGTGACCAGCAACCTGGGATGCTATTGCTACCTTACCCTGCCAGTACATCGACGGCGGCTGCGTGCGCAGAATGTCGGTGCAACTCCAGCACGTCAACGCCTACATACTGCGAGCGTGGTGCACTACGAACTGTATGTGCAGCCTGTCCGCTTATCTTCAATATTTGCTCAGCTACGGTGGGCTATCGTGAGTAGTGGCGCCCAGGACCCAGGACTTACGTCTGATAGCGTAATGTGCATTATGTGCTATCCAGGTGTCTTCGTGGACGTGGAACAAATATCACGAGATTTTCCACTGCTGCGGTAGCCGCAGATGGCCGACTCCGTAGATGCCGCGCACCCTTGACTGCCATCGAAGGGTTACTGAAGCCCACGAAGATGGATGCGGGTTACCTTTCAGTCACTCTAAATGGCTCCTCCGTTGGCATGTTCAGTCGCCAACACCGATTGCCAAGCCATGCCTGTCTTCTCGCCTTCGCTCTTGGGGGGCCCGGTCGTCCAGGGTCCTCCGGTAGGGTTCTCTAATCATGATCGCCGATTGATTTGCCTGATGCCTACCGACCTAGCTGTGATTCCCTCGTGCCTCCTCTTCCCTTTTCCCTTCTTTTTTTTCCTCAACTTTCTCAAACTTTCTTTTCTGAAAAAGGCTCCTCTCCTCGCCGTGGAGACGGCGCTAGAGCCGGTCAGGCCGAGAGTAAGGGTCGTTTCAAGCCACTTTCAATACTCAGCTTATTGGGGGCGCCCCGGCAACTTGAAATATCTCAAGATTGCTTCAAATTTCCCTCCTTTTGCTTCGACCGCCTCGTTCCCGGCCGCGGCTTCTTTCCACGCCGAAATGATTCCTCAGTGCCCAGTCAGTAATCCTCTGGTACGCGTATTGTCAAACTGCATTGTCCTACAGAGTAAGGGTTTCCCCTTTCTCGTGTTCTCTGAATAGACTTTTGTTTCTAGAAGGAGGAAGGTAAATGAAGCAAGAGGATTATACATGTCAAATACCACGCTCATTGTCAGTCCCCTGGCCTGGTCAGCCCCGTTTTATACGGATACGAGGGGGGAGGTGGTCTTGGGATCCTTCATTTGTGACTTTGTCCACGACTGTGGAAGTGCTCTCCCTACGAATACATACGTGCTGGGCGCTTCACCCAGGACTTTTATTTTGCGCGTACGGATACCGCAAAGGATTCAAGACTCGAGCCGCCATGCCGCTCCCGCCACCTTATTACCAAGAGCGAGCACGAACGAAATGACAATCTGTCGGCCCATCGACCCGAAAACGCCATTGCGGTGGTTTGTTGGACCTAATGGTTATCAGTACGTAGATGACCAACCGACGGCGTCAATCTCAGGGATGCCATCATGCCATGCGGCCGGTTTCAGATGAAGTAGCGACGATGAGGGAACGGTCTTCAGACGCGTGCCACGAAGTACTGCTCTAGCCTATGGAAAGTCAGACATTTCCGCCCGGGCCCCCCTTGAAGATAAAAGCATCCCGAAATTTCCAGGTGCCAACCCCCATGGGACGCTCGCTCGGCAGCAACGCGATCGTCTGAACGACTCTGGCACTCTCATGGTTGCGAAAATTGTGAAACCAGCCCGCGCCGGCCAAATTTGGGGGGGGGGGGGTCATTTGGGGGGCACATCAAGGAACAACCGGGCTTGATGCGGGCTAGGGGGGGCCAACTTGTCAAGATTGCGAATTGTCTCTGATCGCCGTCAGGACAGGGGCTTTCCTTTGGAGGCTCTTTTTTTTTTTTTTTTTGGTTGGCACCGTGGCACGCTTGGCACCTCCTCAAGCTCTCTCGGTGTATGCATTTGTGGGAATGGGAACCATCGGCAAGCCACTGCCGCACAATCTATGCGCCACTCGCGAGCGCAATCCCATCATCGAACCGCAAATCCATCGTCAGTCCTGGGCGGCTGGGCCAAGGCTCGACAAATGAGTGAACGAACGCATCTTCCCAGTATCCGTATTTTCTGGAAATGAGCCGGAATTGTGCAGGTCCAGTTGCCCTGGACACGGGCGCATATCCAGTCACATTGTATATATCCTTGCTTCGGCCGCAATTCAGATACCATAGTATGTGCGGCATCGTCGTCTCTCAGGTATGGGATAACACGCGACGCACACTCGCTCTTCCTCTCTCACTCAATTTCCTTGGGTCACGAGCGAGTCGTGACACAAGCGCAGCACCGCAATACGGAGGTACGTTTTCCTGCCCTCTGAGGCTTTGAGCCACCTGGCACGGACCTCCCGAGTGCAGTACGACGGGTGCCTGGGGCGACTTAGCGCCAAAAGCGGGGACGGCCGGCACCCGCTCGACAGTCCGGCCCGTCTCACTTTCCAACCACGGCCATCGGCCCAAGACCCAGTTCTTCATCCTACGCCTCTCTGTAGCTCCGTAGGACGCTACAGATAACGCAAAAATGTCGTGAAGATTGCAAATCGACATCCTGCATCCAGGGCCCATCCACGAAGGAAAAAAAAAAAAAAAAGGAAAAAAAAAAAAACAAAAAAAAAACAACAACAACCACGCAAAACCACCCACCACCGCTGCAACACAAACGCACAAAAACCCGCGCCCCCCGGGCCCCCCCCGCGGGGAAAAAAAAAAAAAAAAGGAAAAAAAAAAAAAGGAAAAAAAAAGGATTGCATCTGCGGAAGGACGCGTTATCGTGATGCATTGGTAAGGCCAAGAATCCCACTTCCCGACTGTGCGACAGAGGTCCAAATGTTTGGATTGCTTCCGGCCGATCACAAATCCCCCCGGAATTTCCCCTCACTAACCCACGGCCAACGCCTGTAGACAGCATTCCAGATTGTTCCTAGTCGGGAGGTACATCCGTACACGGTCGCCAAAGGAGATACCTGTCACACCGCTAGTGCTTCATTCCATCCTCCGTCTCAGTGCCACGCTGCCGCCAGCTGTGGTGATGTCATCTTTCCCGATGTCTGCAATTTGCTTCATCTGTCAAATCCAACGCAGATAACGTAGTCGCGCGCTGTCAGGACGACTAGCAGCAGGCGGACCTTTTATTTCTCTTTCTTTTTAACAGTAATCGCATGTCCGAACAGACCGGATCGACGCAGCCTAAAAGCGCATTGAACCGACTAGTAGCTGTAGCTGTGCAAATTCCCGCGAATGGTGCGCTGCTCAGGAACCGGTCTCCCTTCTTCATTAAAATGAATCTCGGTGGCTGTTGGTGACAGCGTCCCGAAGTTGCCGAAAGCTCCTAGCAAGCATCGAGACGCGATCATGTGAGGCGGCCTTATCGTTCAGCGGCAATTGGGACTCTGAACTGACCCTGCGTATGCCTTACAGTCGATAGAAATTGAGAATGAAGCCGATCATTCGTCCGTCGGCATGATGTTGCAACAGTGATCAGCTGGTTTGAACAACACGTTGATCTCTAGCAGCACGCGCATCTTCAAGGCGTCACATTAACGAGCTGTGGCGTTGTGGCTGAAGACATGAGACATGTTTTCAGCCACAAGTACTGCTACACGTTGCTTAAGCCACGGGAAAGCGTAGAACCGACTAACCGACCCAGCAAACCGAGCCTGAGGTCGGGACCTTCGGGACCTTGCTGCATCTGCCGTCGGATTATTTTGCTGGATTGGGCTCGCAGTCACGTTCCCGCAACCGCATCGCTGCACCTGACCGCTCGCCGTTCGAGGTCTGGCAGAAACTCGGCATCTCAACAGAAAATTGGAGGGGCTGTCCCACTTGCGCGACCTGCTCCTACGATATATGATTGCACGCTCGCATTTCCGACTTGAATTGTCAACCGTCACCAATTGACTGCGACAGCTTTCCCTCAAGCTCGCGGTTGTTTTAGTGAGTCCATTGTTTTCCCACAATGCTCGTCACAATGACTGACCTGTTTTGGCAATCTCCAGATTTCTTCAAACTCGGAACGAGAGCTACCAAGCTCCAGCTATACCATATCCCGCTTTCTGTGGAGAAGAGCCTCGCGCATCGTCTTCAAAATGGCCGACTCTTTGGCTTCTCGCAGGTACTTTGACAACATCTACATTCCCGCTGGTCTGATCGTGTTCGGATGCTTCATCACCAAGCGCGAATGGACGCCGTACGCTGTTGCCCTGGCGCTTGCGCTGGCAGCGTACAAGTTCAATGCCATGCGTGAGTTCGGCCCCTCTCGGAACCCCTCGGGATTGCTCACTGACGAACCTTTCACGCAGAGATCAAGACAGTCCTGAAGCCCGATACCTTTCAGGACTTTGAGCTCAAGGAAAAGACTATCATCTCGCATAATGTTGCCATGTAAGTCGTACCTCAGGCGTTAAGCCCGGCACTCCAGCTGATAAGTTCCGAAGCTACCGGTTCAACCTCCCCAGCGAGAAGAGCATCCTTGGCCTCCCTATCGGACAGCACATCTCCATTGGTGCCAACTGCCCCCAGCCTGATGGCACTACCAAGGAGATCGTGCGCTCCTACACTCCCATTTCCGGCGACCACCAGCCTGGCCACTTCGACCTCCTGATCAAGTCCTACCCTACCGGCAACATCTCCAAGTACATGGCGTCGATGAAGGTCGGACAGACGCTCAAGGTCAGGGGTCCCAAGGGTGCTTTCGTTTACACCCCGAACATGGTCCGTCACTTTGGCATGATTGCAGGCGGCACTGGTATCACTCCCATGCTTCAGATCGTCCGCGCCGTCATCCGCGGCCGCCCCACCGGTGACAAGACTGAAATCGACCTTATCTTCGCCAACGTCACCCCCCAGGACATCCTGTTGAAAGAGGACCTGGACGCCCTCGCCAAGGAAGACAGCGGTTTCCGCGTGCACTACGTTCTTGACAAGCCCCCTGCGGGCTGGACCGGTGGTGTCGGTTACGTCACGGGCGACATGATTACCGTAAGGCTCCCTAGTAGATGGCGTACCCGGTACAGAGCTGACAGATACTACAGAAGCTTCTTCCCAAGGCAGCTGACGACGTCAAGCTTCTGCTTTGCGGCCCCCCGCCCATGATTAGCGGACTGAAGAAGACGGCCGAGAGCCTTGGCTTCAAGAAGGCCCGCCCTGTGAGCAAGCTCGAGGACCAAATCTTTGCTTTTTAAAGCTTGGGGGACTCTGCATAAACACCACAATAAAATTGCGTTGAGGGAGCGGCTTGTTGCATGTTGATGGGCAATAGAGGAAGTCGACAAAGATGCATTTCCAGGTTAAAGGTGTTGGGTTCTGTAGATAAGAGCTTCTGCATTCGGATAGCTGTGTTGCGATTGAGCTTTGCCGTATAGACAACGTGCCCCACCTTATGTAAGGCTCTGAGATCCTGATCCCTGCATGTTGACGTCGCAAAGTGACCCGACCACTGCTTTCTGTTAACCAGCCTTTCACGACCGCCAAATATCTGCCTCTTCAAAACGAACTACCAAACTCACCCGCATCGCTGCCAGCACCATGCCAGACGGGTCCAAAGCCCCCAGGATAGCGATCAGCTTCAGCGGCTCCTCGAGCTCAAAAAACAACAAGAACCCTTCACGTCCAACCCCACCATCGTCACTAGGCAAGCGGTCGCGGACGAATGCGCTAAACAACTTCGATTCGGACTCGGACGGCGAGCGCGATCATGGCCGCGGAAGACACGAAGCGATCACAGAAATCGGCGGGGACTCTAATCGGATAAGGGAGAAGAAGCCTCGCGAACTCGTGATTGAGAAGCAAAACAACCGAGACTGGAAGGCGGAGTTGCGCGGACGCAGAGGAGGCAAGAATCTGCTGCCTGCCGAGGTGCAGGCGCAGCGACAAGAACAACAACAGCAACAACAGAGCGGTGCGCAGCAAGAGCCGGAGCGAGAACCTGCCGACGCGGATAAACATATACAATGGGGTTTGACCGTCAAAAAGCGCAAGACGAGCGAAGAGGGCGACGCACCAATAGAACAGGGTGAAGCAGCAGACGACGTTCAGGACGAAGATTCCCCAGTGGAGAAAAGGGCTCCTCGCACCGCAGACCAAGACGCCATGGACGCCTTACTGGGGAAGAAGCGCCAGGAAGAAGAAGACATTGTCATCCAAGCCACGGAGCAGGATGCCTATCTGTCCGACATCAAGCATGTGGGCGAAGACGCGACGCTCGCAGACTACGAGGCGATACCGGACGGCGAGTTTGGCGCCGCGCTACTGCGCGGCATGGGCTGGGACGGGAAGATGCGCGGGCCCAAGAAGAAACAGCCCACCGAGAGGCGCCAGAACCAGCTCGGCCTTGGCGCCAAGAAGCTGGAGGGCGCGGAGGACTTGGGACAGTGGAACCATGGCGGCAAGAAGAAGAGCAGCCGGCCGAGGTTGGACGAGTACCGCCGCGAAGAGGAGAAGAGGCGCAGCGAGCGCAAGGAACGGAGGGGCGAGAGCTTCAGAGACGAGAGGGATCGTGAGCGTGACAGGGAGCGAGATCGGGATAGGTATGGGCATGGGCACCGTGATAGGGACAGGGACAGAGATCGGGAATATTACAGTTCGAGGCACCGAAGCGGCGATTCAAGACGATGAAGAATGTCCAGCGATTTGGCAGGAAGCTGTTACCTTTTCCAGGCTGTGGCAAAGTTGACAAGTATGTCCACGGATAAATAGACTACAAGAACAAAACAAACCTTCAATAGGCATCCCGGCTCTATTCCCATTTCAAAGAAGGCGCCTATGGTATTGATTGATGCGTTATCCCCGTGCTAGTTAATGCAACCTGATCGCAGTCGGTCCCATTGTGGGGAGGTGGAAACGACCAATACTTTGAAACTGTGGTACCTAGGTCTGTGTCCTGTCAACTGAGAAGTTCGGAGGCCGAAGAAACCGTGATCAAAAGACGGGAACCCCATGGGGATATCGCTGACCCCGCCTGGGGATTTCCCTTTGGGCGCATGATCTGCGCAATCTGGGGGCCCGGTTGAAGCTATCCGGGTCTCAATGCATATGGCGCCTTCTCATGGGCATCACAAGTCGTGGTCGCCCTATTTAGAGTTTGCCATAGCAATGGTCGCGCCACGAAGGCTTCCTCCTTTCGTGCCATGGAGAAAGAACCCTCCACCCCTCATGCCATGGACCACTTCAACCTCAAGTGGCAGTGGCCACTGAGGTTGATAGACGCCTGCTGCGTTCCATCTGTCTCCTCTTTTCCTCGTCGGCCGTCTTGCAAAGACATCCATCTCCTCGAATTTGTCCTTAATCCAGACATTGCTGCTTCGTTCGACACAATCTGGATCGAGCATTTCTTCTGCTCCATGCTTACAACTACAGCTTCACCAGTATTCCATTGATGATCCATTTCACCATGTCTTCTCTACAAGATAAACCCATGTCCTCTGTACAGGAAAAAGACATCCCCGACACGGTTGCCTCCAACCCGGTGGCCAAGGCTGCCAGAGACTATGAGGAGCATCACAATTACATGCAGACCGTCAGGAAGTATCTACCCGCGGTCAAATGGTCCATCTTCTTCGCGATGACCATTGTCGGCGAGGGTTACGACCTCGCTCTCATGGGCAACTTTTTCTCCCTGGATCAGTTCCAGAACCTCTTCGGTTACGCTCCGGAAGGGGGCACCGTCAAGGAGATCCCAACACTCTGGCAGTCCTTGATCCTTACTTCAAGTCAGGCTGGCCAAGTCGCAGCAATGTACTTTGCCGGTCTGTCCATGGACAAGTTCGGCTACCGAAAGACGATGATGTTCTCCCTCGGATCGATCATGGTACTGCTCCTCGTCAACTTCTTCGCGCCGGCGGTCTTGTCCGCGGGAGGCTATCAGGCTGGTCTCGGCATGATCTTTGCCGGCGAGTTCCTTCTGGGACTGCCTTGGGGAGCCTTCCAGGCCTGCGTTCTACCCTACGCTTCAGATATCTCGCCCCTCAAGCTTCGTCCGACCCTCACCACCTTCGTCTCCATGTGCTGGATTTTCGGACAGCTCTTCTCGACAGCAGCAATCAAGGGTGTTGCGAACATCAAATCCAACGATATCACGGCATACCGCGTCCCCGTCGGCATTCAATGGATATGGCCCCTTCCTGTTCTCCTCTGCGTCTTCCTTGCTCCAGAATCACCTTGGTGGCTCATGCGCCAGTCTCGTTTTGACCTTGCACGCAACTCTCTGGCAAGACTCAACAAGGATCCGACTTATCCAGTTGACGGTCAGGTCAAGGTCCTCGAGCTCACCAACGAGCAGGAGAAGAACAGCAGGAAAGAGTCTCATATCACGTACCTCGAGTGCTTCCGCGGCGCCAACCTTCGTCGTACCATGATCGTCGTCACGATGAACTTGACGCAACAGCTCTGCGGTTCAGCGCTCATGTTCTACTCAGCCAAGCTATACCAGAAGGCGGGCATGAGCAGCTCCAAATCGTACGACTTTACGCTGATCCAGTACGCAATCGGCATAATCTGCATCGTCTCATCGTGGCCCCTGATGAACTACATCGGACGCAGAACTATCTGGCTTTGGGGACTGATGGGCTCCGTCATTCTCATGACAGGTGTCGGCGTGCTGGGTTTCTATAGCGACGCGAACTCGGCAGTTCCTTGGGTCATCGCGGTGATGCTCGTGATCTTCACAGGAGTCTATAATCTTTCCATTGGACCCCTTGTGTACGCTATCAACCCCGAGATCCCTTCGACCCGACAAAAAGCCAAGACGCTTGTCATCGGCCGAGTAGCCTACCTCATCGCCGGGCAATTCAACATGTGGCTTTTACCCAGGATGTTGGAGAACGCTCCTAACGGATGGGGTCTGGGACCTTGCACGGCGCTAGTTTACGCTGGTATCAATGCCGTCTTTCTTGTTTGGGCCTACTTCTGTCTGCCCGAGGTGCGAGACAGAACGCAGGCTGAGATGGACGAGCTTTTCAAGCGCAAGATCCCGGCTCGCAAGTTCTTCAGTACCGAACTTACGGCGGAATAAGCGTGTGTGTTGGAGCTGTTGCTAAAACAAATGCATCGTCTTGGCCAATGGAAGAGATTGACAGTGGACGCCACTGCTTCGTGGGTATTAGGCCCCGTGTTGAGGTTTCGTGAGGTCTTGAAGTACAGTATTGGGATGACGTACTACGCAGTAGTCGTGGAACATAAAAAGTTCACTTAAATGAATCGACCTATCCGTAGTCGTCTCTGAAATGCAGAAGCTGTAGGAAGCATGTCTCGGCACATTGTATTTGTCCCACATCGGTGATGACATGCCCTTCCAAAAAAGAGCTTTGTCAGTGGTCCAGCGGTTGCCGGCTCCAAAAGGTGCAGGGCAGGATCCTTGGCACCTGAATCGCGTTCGTCTGCCCCACCAAAGCTGGGCTCGCGCCGCTGCGGCAGCTGCCGGAACTTGGTGGACTTCCAAATTTGAGCTCCTTTTGCCAGGCGAAACCATCTCTTTTACACGCTGCGATCTGCAAAGCAGCCACACTACACGAACACGACTCCAGAACAGGGGCTTGATAGCTTCCTCTACCCCAATGGCCATCGAGTGCCAGCCTTAATTTTTCATATCTTTCTTTTTCTCCTTCTTTTTAAACACCCAACCAGCCAAGATAAGACACAATGCCTCAGAAATCCCCTCGGCCGAAGGGTCCGCCCCCAGCCGACTACAAAGCCATCGCCGAGCAATTCGCCAAAGCGAAGCGCCAAAAGGAAATTGAGGAGGCCAGCAGATCCCCCGAGGTGACCAAGGCTGATAAGGAGCGGTCGATACTTCTTGAGAAGCAGCGCGAGGTGTTTGAGACTCGGCGCAAGGATGCCTACGAGCGTAGATGGTGGTGGACCGTCGCCTTCTGGGCGTGGATGCTCTGTCTCCATGCCATTGGCATCGCCTTCTTCACCAGCGGCTTCCTCCTGACGCGACTGGTCCTCGACGAGAAATCCAACTGTACGACGCCTCCGCTCGAGCTCTCGTCGAGCTGGAAGGGCCAAGGCACGGTCCAGGGCGGCTGCTGGCACCCAAAGTCGTTCGACAAGGCGGTGGTCGTCATCGTCGATGCGCTGCGGTACGACTTTACGGTCCCCGTGGACGACCAGGCTCCTTTCCACAACGCGTTGCCCTTCTTGCACGAGACCGCCGTCAAGTCTCCGGACCATGCCTTCTTGCGCCCCTTTATCGCCGACCCGCCAACGACTACCCTGCAGAGGCTGAAGGGCCTGACTACTGGTACACTGCCGACTTTCATTGATGCTGGCAGCAACTTCGCTGGCACCGCAATTGAGGAGGACAACCTTCTCATGCAACTCAAGGACGCTGGGAAGCGCATAGCACACCTTGGCGACGATACTTGGATGTCTTTATTCCCCGGCTATTTCGAGGCCAATGTTAGCAGGGCTTACGACAGCTTCAACGTCTGGGATCTGCACACGGTTGACAATGGTGTCATCGACCACATCTTTCCTCTCCTCAAGAAGGAGCAGAAGGGCAAATGGGATGTTCTCATCGGCCACCTGCTTGGTGTCGACCATGCTGGGCACCGGTATGGACCAAACCATGCGGCAATGACGGCCAAGCTCCAGCAGATGGACATCTTCATCCGTGATCTCGCCGCTCAAATTGACGACAACACTCTACTTGTCGTGATGGGAGACCATGGCATGGACAGCAAAGGCGATCACGGCGGCGAGAGCGACGACGAGGTCGAGGCAGCTCTATGGATGTACTCGAAGCGTCCCTTCTTTGGCCGGACGACACCCGAGTTCAAGCAACCCCCGAGCATGGCCAAGATCAGACCGGTTAACCAAATCGATCTCGTACCAACTCTGGCACTGCTGATGGGCATTCCAATTCCTTACAACAATTTGGGACGTCCCATTGAGGAAGCTTTCGCTGGCAAGAAGGGCAAAGCCTGGGACAACCTTGCTGCAGTATCGCGGTTGACTGCTGCTGGTATTCAACGGTACCAGGACTCGTACTTCGCTGCCCGTGGCATGAATCAGTCTAAAAGCGCCACCGCCGGCCACGTATCGAACCTCTGGAGGAAGGCCGACCGTTCGTGGCAGTGGAAGAACCACCAGGAGTCCTACGGCTTTTTCAACTTGTTCCAGGAGGAGACTCTTCGCATCTGCAAGGACTTGTGGGCCCGCTTCGATGTACCCAAGATGGTGACGGGTATTGTGGTCATGGCAGTTGGCGTAATAACACTGCTTGTCTACGCTTCGCGTGATGCGGACGAGGACTTCGCTGTTCTCGACGACCTCGAACTCGACCTGGCGGAGAAGAAATTGGAGCTTCAGGGCGTTCAGTCTGATGGCTCAGCGTCATACAAGAGTCTTCACGAGAAGATATTCCTTGCTGCTATTCTCGGCGCCGTACCTGGAGCATTGGCTGGCGCTGGGTACTCCATCTTCACCGGACCGGAGGATTTGGTCTACGCCGTCGCCGGTGGCGCTGTCACCAGCGCGATCGGTGTCTTGTTCTCGCTTTACGGCTTCGGCAAGACTCTCCTCAATCTTCTGCCCAACAACATTTGGGGCTGGCTCGCGGTTCTCTTCACGCTCAGTCAGTCCATTGGCTTCGCATCAAACTCGTACACCATCTGGGAGGACTCGATCCTCCTCTTCTTCATCACGACCTTTGGCGTGGCAAACATCTTTGCTGCGTTCTCCGTGCCTACGATGCGAGAACGCACCCTTGCGATATACCATTCCGTTCTGTTTGTTATTCTTGGTAGGCTTGCATCGTTCTCCAAACTCTGCCGTGAGGAGCAGATGCCCTACTGTACCTCGACCTACTATGCCTCGGATACCTCCTCGACCTCTTCTACCTGGCAATTGGCCATTCCTTTCGCCGTCGCCATCATTTTACCTTCCATCATCCAGTCTTTCCTTTTACCTACACGATCCTGGGAGGGGCTTGGGCCAGCATGGATTGGCTATGTCTACCGCATTGGTCTGCTTCTGTCAGCGTCGTACTGGGTTCTGGATGCCGCCGACAACGGCGACTGGTTCCCGGAACTGCCACCTCAGACTCTGAAGAATGCTGGAACCTATATGGCTCAAGCAATTCTCGCCCTAGTATTCGTCGCCGGAACCACGGCGTTTGTGTGGGCACCGCCGCTGGTCTCTATCCTCACAACACCCACCAAGACCGGCACCACACAAATCACTGTCTTGGGCTATGGCAACACGCACGGAGCGAGGTATCTGCTTCTGCCGATGAACATCGTGGGAGCTTGCATCCTCCTCTCGAAGCCAATGGGAGGCGGTGCCCTGGCCCTTATGTTCTGGCAGATTCTCTCACTGGTGGAGATTCTCGACCTTAACTCTTTGACAAATGAGGCCATTGGACCCATCATGCTTGCAATCATTGGCAACTTTGGGTACTTCAAGACTGGCCATCAAGCCACACTCAGCAGTCTCCAATGGGACAGTGCTTTCATTCCGCTGTTCACCATCCGATACCCGTGGAGTCCCATCATCATGGCCCTCAACACTTTCGCCGGTCAAATTGTTGCGGTCGCAGCCGTCCCTCTCATCGTACTCTGGAAAGTCGGTCCTAAGAGGAAGGGGGTACTTGAGAGCGTTGGCAGGGCGTTGGGTATATTTGTTGCCTACTTCGCCGTTGAGTCGTTGGCGACTATGGCATGGGCTGGGTGGCTGAGGAGACACCTTATGCTCTACAGAGTGTTCAGCCCCCGCTTCATGATGGCGGCGGCTCTGCTACTGGTTGTGGACTTGGTTGGACTTGTCATCACCCTCATCGGCGTCAGATCCAACACGATGGCGGTGAGCGAGGTCTTTGGCTGGGTTGAATAAAATGCCCCTTTTGAGCAGATTCCACAAAATCGAACTACAATACCACTGTATCATTATAATTGTATGGCCATGAGCAAAGAATTTAGACAGGAAGCCGAGCAAAGACAGAATTTGAACAAAAGACTGAAGTTTGCTTTGGCGTCTGACACAATATTAGCTTCATCCCTTGCCTCGGTAATACCCTGCCTCAACGTCCCAGGCGATTTGGAGGATGGACCGTCATATTGGGACGATGCGCTTCTTTCAAGGAAGCCAAACGACAATGGGATATCTAGCAGACATGTGAGACACAGGTCACAGAGCCTCAAGCGCTCTGCCGCACAGAGTGTCGCTCAATTGCAGTTGGCAATTCGTGTGTTTAAGTCAATTGTTCCTTTGCTTGAGCTGGGAGCTTGGCCGAGAGCTTCGGGTCTGCGTACGACCCTGATTATATAAGCGGACCTGCAGATACTTGAGATGATTTCCAGGGACCTCGCGTTCTCAGCAAAGAGTGCCGGGATCGTAAGTACCCGGGCAGCTCCTAGAGGTATCGGGATCTGTGCACACCAACAACCCCACTTGGGTCGGTAATCAGCTCCCAGACCTGCGCGCGGGCAGCAGGAGACAGACGGTGGCCCAGAGAAGCACAGGGCACGTCGTGATCTGGCAGCAACAATTGTGTGTTATTTTTTTTTTCTTTTTGATTCCTTTGCCCTTTCCACATCTTCGGGTTGCGCCTGGTACCCCCGGGAAGCCCAAAAAAGTGTCCCTCTCTTCTCACGACATTTCGACCGCAAACGAAAAATAAAATAAAAAAAAGAACATCTTCGTCCCACTTCCTCCTCCCACTTCGCAACCGCTCCGCTCTCCTCTGAACCCGCCCGCCGCCGCCCCGACGACCAGATCTGCTGAACTGAACACACAAAAACCCACACACCCTGAGCCGGTTCTATCCCAGTGTCCTCCTAACTGTGCCCATTCATTTTCCTCTTCCCATCGCCCATCCCTTCTTTCTTTGATCTCCGCACATCGCTCCTCGTCACGCGTCTCCATCTCTCCCAGCTCCCGCCGCCCCTCGCATCGTCGTCGAAACCCTTTTTCCGGCGTATCCTCTTGCCCCCCTCCTCCTCGGCTCTCTTTCATCAACCTCTTTCGAGCCACTTCTGAGCGTTTCTCTTCCGGCCCATCGCATTTTTTGAGGTATGCTCTTTGGTCATCCATATTGCTCGCTCTGCATCTACTCCTCCTCCTCCCAGAGCTTAAATCTTCTAATTCTTCATCTCCACTCCCATTGGCGCACATCGTAATCCTAACATTCCATCTTTCAAAGGGTCCCTGCTATCGAAATTCCTTCCGCGAAAGACCTCCCCGCAAGCAAGCGAAAAGCCCCGCAGAAACCTCGAGCTTCGCACTCTCGCGACCTTCATCGTCGTTCCTCCTCCCATCCGCCTTCCTACTTTCCTCGGTCCGATTGCGCCCAAATATCAGATTCCCTAGAAGCAATCATGGCAACCAACGGTAACTACACACACCCGGACCAGTTCAAGGGCGCTGTCGAGCCAACATCATCAGGTCCCACCTCAAACAACGATGCCGTCTCGGCTGGAAACAACAATCTCAGCAAGGATGAGGTTGGCTGGTACTTTGTCGAGCAATACTACACAACCCTGAGCAAGAACCCGGATAAGCTTCATGTACGTATCCAACTCGGCCTATCACAAGATGGCTCTTGTAATACTGACACGTATCCATAGCTCTTCTACGGAAAGCGCTCCCAGTTCGTTTATGGTATGGAGGCAGAGGTCGCCAACGTATCTGTCGGCAGACAAGTAAGTTTGAAACAATTTTTTTCTTGCTTCTTCGCTGCCTACTCAGCTGGGCTTCATGCTGATCGTTACGCTTCCTAGACCATTCAAGAGAGGATTAAGAGCCTCGACTTCCAGAACAGCAAGGTCCGCATCACAAACGTTGACTCCCAGGCCTCTTTCGACAACATCGTTATCCAGGTCATTGGTGAGAGCTCCATCAAGTCCGCCGAGCCGAAGAAGTTTGTCCAGACCTTTGTCCTCGCGCCTCAGCCCTCCGGCTACTTCGTCGTCAACGACATCCTGAGATATATCAACGACGAGGACGAGGAAGAGCCCGTCGCCGAGGCCGAGGCCGCCCCCGAGGAGGAAGCTGCTCCTGAGGAGGTTGCCGAGGTCCCCGCCCAAGCAGAGACTGAGGAGCCCAAGATCGAGCAGACTCCCGAGGAGGCCACTGGCCCGGCTATCGATGTCGATGAGGTTGAGAAGAAGCTGGAGGAGGTCAGCGCGGCCCCCGAGGATGTCGCCTCCAACAACGGCGATGCTGAGCCCGCTGTTCTCGAGCCCGCAAAGGCCTCCGATACCAAGGTCGAGGAGCCGGCGGCTGACCCCGAGGTCGCTGCCAAGGAGATTGCTGAGGAAGACATCACCGAACCCGAGAAGCCCGCCGACCCCTCTCCTACCCCTGTCGCTCCTACAAAGGCTCCCGTCGCTGAGCCCGAGAAGCCCAAGACCGCTCCTGCGCCCGTCCCGATGAAGCCCATGTCTTGGGCCAGCCGTGCTGCCGCTGCCGTCGGACCTAAGCCTGTCGTGCCCCTCCCCAAGACCGCCACTCCTCCCGCGGGCCAGGCCAAGGCTCCTGCCCCTGCTGCTCCTGTCGCCGCCCCCGCGAAAGAGGCTACCCCCGCCACCGATGCCCCGGCCAAGGAGACTCAGGCCCAGGCTGCCAAGGAGGACTCTCCCTCCGCCGAGTGGCAGTCCGTTGGAGCTGACTCCAAGCGCCAGAACCGCCCTCAGTCTATCTCTCAGGCACCCACCGAGAACTACGGCACGTTGGGATACGTTAAGTACGTCACTGACAAGGTCAAGGCCGAGGACCTCAAGGGCGCCCTGGCTGCCCATGGCGAGCTCACCTACTTCGACATCAACCGCCAGAAGGTGAGACTTGAAATGCGGTGAACAATCTTGAGTAACAGAGACTAATGCTTCTACAGAACTGCGCGTTTGTCGAGTTCGCCACTGTTGCTGGCTACCAGGCCGCTGCCGCCGCCAACCCCCACACCGTCAACGGTGAGAACATCATCGTCGAGCCCCGTCGTCCCAAGGCTACTGCCTACGGTGGTAGCAACTACTCCTCCAACGCTCCTCGCGGCAACGCCACCGGCGGCGGTCGTGGCCGTGGTGGGTTTGAGGGAGGAAACCGCTCCGGCAGCCAGGGAGGTGGCCGCGGTAACTTTACCGGTGGTCAGGCACGTGGTCGCGGCAGTGTCCGTGGTCGTGGTGCCTCCCAGGCTGCTGCTTAAAGCGGGACAATAAAGTCCTAGCAACTCAGTTGCGGGCTCATCAGGTGTCACCGATTCTCGGGGGCGTCTGTAAAGTTTCTGACTGGCGTTAACAACCGACACAAAATATCGATCCCGTCATCTACTCGAAATGGTATCTCGAGTGTAGCTTCCACCCCCTACACTGAGATATCACCCACGACCACACGACACTCAAACTCAAAACCACACTAGTCCCCAATACCACCAATGTTCTCACGATCGTCGGACGAATACCGATGAGGAAGGGAGAGAAAAGCTACAGTCACCTTCGTTTCTTTTGCAAGGAGTTCACAGGGCAAGGGCGTGGATTTACACACCGTTTCCTGTACTTTTATCCCCAATATCCTTTCCATTTCTCATGTTTTTGTTTTTTCCTTCTCTCGCGCATGCGTTTTTCCAGCATTTGCATCCGCGCTCGTGGCGAGGTACTTCCTTTTTCGAGGATGACTACCTACCTCTACCCAGCGCAAACGACGTTTGAGCTAGCTCTCTCTCTTCTTCACTATCACAATCAAAATTGATGGCGATGAAGGATGGAGTCCCTGTACATTTGGGCAAAGTTGGAACGGGTCAGGGGAAAGGGAGCACTGGGAGGAAAAGGGGATAGCATGAACAAAAGTTTTGGCGTCCCATTGCTTTTACCGAGAGAACTGTTTTCTTGGGGGGGAAGGAAAGGGGATGGGGAAAGGGAAAGGGGGGGAAGGGCGGCCTTGGGAATTGGGTGATGATGCTGTACCATACCAAGACCGACGACACACACACACACACACACACTGACACACAACCACTACACCAAAGATCCGTAACCGGTTCTTTTAATGAGAAACAGACGATAACTACCAATTGTGTTTGATGAGGCTTTTGCGGTGATAATTTCTCGTCACCATGTCTGGGAGCTCTCGGTAGTGCTTGTGGGATTCGGCTCTGTCCATTGGTTATGCTCGACGTGCTTTGTCTAGGACATGTTTTTCTTGAACTCGAAGAGTGATTGTCGGGACTTGACATGGTTTCTAAGTCCTGCCATCGAAGCAAGACATGCTCAAGTACCCAACGCCCTTTGTTCGGGAAACAGAGCAAGAAGTTGAGCCTTTCAAAGAAGCCTCGGTGCGAGACCAGCAAAAATTCAAGGCGCGGAGCCGATCTACCAGGCTCTGGTGAATTAGCGAACGTCAGGCGACATTGGCTCTCAGGTGAGGCTAAAAAGGGGGA